>NW_020620159.1:1357615-1380100 GCF_003573695.1 Papaver somniferum
ATCCAAAATCTATCTCTCATGTAAACCTCAATAATCGTTTCCTTAAACCTTCAAACTAACCATTATTGTATTGAACAAATGAATCCATGTAAATGACCCTATTCATTTTTCAAATTAATCATTATTGCATTAATAAATTTGTTTCCACTTTATGTAAATCCATAGTTATCATGGCAGTCAGATAAGTCAGCCTTATTTCTCTGGAACGCTCGTAACGTGTTTGGAAAATGATCTAGAGAGATTTCCCTACCGTGGTCCGTGTTAGTGAACTAGTTAAACTAAATAATGATTGTTTAAACAATTATTCACAAAGACACGTATTTATTTACAAAAGTTGGCGGGGGGACGAGCAACAAGTTGTGCTCCAACACAGCTTGTGAACGGTCCACCAGTCATCCGTTAAGTCAACTGCTTGGTTGGGACCCACACCAAACTCAAATTCCGACAAAGTTAGGTACCAAAGGAAAAGGTGTGCCATTTTATAGGCACCAAACTCAAAATACCCCTTATTATAAATATTGTCTACTTATATAACTCTCTTTGTCCTCCAAGGGTTTGTGTAATCTCTTTTTCGACTATTTTGCTCATAACTTCTTCATACGAAGTGGGAATGACCACATTATTTTTCTGTTACCTCTGTCTTTCAGTTCCCCATAGTATACATGAAAACTTTTAGGATTTAGACGCTTAGCAATTGGTGTTTCATCCTTATCTTCAATGTAAAGGATGACTTCCCTCTTTATTTTTGGAATCAACATACGTAGAAATGCAATTTGGATAACATGTAGAGCCTTTAAATGTATTATTTTTTACCGCAATCATTTTTTAGAAAATTTTATAATAAAAATGAGTTTATCTAGTTTATAGTTTGGTTTTAAAAAAAGGATTTCGACTTCTAACGAAGTCACTGGACTTCCTTGAGTCAATGCATCCAAAATGCAAGCTTTTTTCGACTCTCAAGCCTCTAGACATGTAATTTGTGCAGGAAATATTTTTTCTGAAAATTTTCTATTAAAGGGGAGTCTTTGTGTTTCCTGATTTGGTCTTGATCATAGAGTTCCGACATCTAACGAAGCCTGCGGATTTCCTTGAGTCATTTGTGTTTATGGTATTTTATTCAAATTTTTCATTGATTATCTAGCTTAAAGAAGATCCCATAATCATTGAGAAGTTATTAACGGTTGCAAAACTTATCTCCTTCTTTCCGTGTTTTATTATAGATAATCTATGACCTTTTTAAAAGATTATAAGTTTATTATTAGAAGGGATATTTTGATTTTGGTGCCTATAAAATGGTACACTTTCGCGTTTGGTGCCTAACTTTGTCAATATCTGAGTTTGGTGCCAAGTCAACAAATTGGCGTTGATTGACCGTGTTGACCATCCAATTTAGAGTTAAAAATGTGAAATGTCTAATAAAATTCTAACTTCCGTTTTATTCACTAACTGCGCCCTATCTTCTACATACTCCATGTTTGAGAAATGAGAGTTGTTGATTTTCATTCACGTGGTTTTAGGTTCCACTCTTAATACCATTGCCATCTTCTTTCATTGCTAATCTCAAATCATACACTGATCTGCTGTTATTTTCTCATATGACCACCTGTTTACACAAAATTAAACCCAAAGTATAAGCATAGCTCCCTTCATTGTTTACCGGTAAATCATCCAAAATCTATCTCTCATGTAAACCCCAATAATCGTTTCCTTAAACCTTCAAACTAACCATTATTGTATTGAACAAATGAATCCATGTAAATGACCCTATTCATTTTTCAAATTAATCATTATTGTATTAATTAAATTTGTTTCCATTTTATGTAAATCCATAGTTATCATGGCAGTCAGATAAGTCAGCCTTATTTCTCCGTAACGTGTTTGGAAAATGATCTAGAGAGATTTATTACAAAAGTTGATTGGGACCCACACCAAACTCAAATTCCGACAAAGTTAGGTACCAAAGGCAAAGGTGTGCCATTTTATAGGCACCAGACCTAAAATAACCCTTATTATAAATATTGTCTACTTATATAACTCTCTTTGTCCCCCAAGGGTTTGTGTAATCTCTTTTTCGACTATTTTGTTCATAACTTCTTCATACGAAGTGGGAATGACCTCATTCTCTTTCTGTTACCTCTGTCTTTCAGTTCCCCACAGTATACAAGAAAATTTTTAGGATTTGGACTCTTAGGAATTGGTGTTTCATCCTTGTTTTCAATGTAAAGGATGACTTCCCTCTTTATGTTTGGAATCAACATACGTAGAAATGCAATTTGGATAACATGTAGAGCCTTTAAATGTATTATTTTTTACCGCAATCATTTTTTAGAAAATTTTATAATAAAAATGAGTTTATCTAGTTTATAGTTTGGTTTTAAAAAAAGGATTTCGACTTCTAACGAAGTCACTGGACTTCCTTGAGTCAATGCATCCAAAATGCAAGCTTTTTTCGACTCTCAAGCCTCTAGACATGTAATTTGTGCAGGAAATATTTTTTCTGAAAATTTTCTATTAAAGGGGAGTCTTTGTGTTTCCTGATTTGGTCTTGATCATAGAGTTCCGACATCTAACGAAGCCTGCGGATTTCCTTGAGTCATTTGTGTTTATGGTATTTTATTCAAATTTTTCATTGATTATCTAGCTTAAAGAAGATCCCATAATCATTGAGAAGTTATTAACGGTAGCAAACCTTATCTCCTTCTTTCCGTGTTTTATTATAGGTAATCTATGACCTTTTTAAAAGATTATAAGTTTATTATTAGAAGGGATATTTTGAGTTTGGTGCCTATAAAATGGTACACTTTCGCGTTTGGTGCCTAACTTTGTCAATATCTAAGTTTGGTGCCAAGTCAACAAATTGGCGTTGATTGACCGTGTTGACCATCCAATTTAGAGTTAAAAATGTGAAATGTCTAATAAAATTCTAACTTCCGTTTTGTTCACTAACTGCGCCCTATCTTCTACATACTCCATGTTTGAGAAATGAGAGTTGTTGATTTTCATTCACGAGGTTTTAGGTTCCACTCTTAATACCATTGCCATCTTCTTTCATTGCTAATCTCAAATCATACACTGAGCTACTGTTATTTTCTCATATGACCACCTGTTTACACAAAATTAAATCCAAAGCATAAGCATAGCTCCCTTCATTGTTTACCGGTAAATCATCCAAAATCTATCTCTCATGTAAACCTCAATAATCGTTTCCTTAAACCTTCAAACTAACCATTATTGTATTGAACAAATGAATCCATGTAAATGACCCTATTCATTTTTCAAATTAATCATTATTGCATTAATAAATTTGTTTCCACTTTATGTAAATCCATAGTTATCATGGCAGTCAGATAAGTCAGCCTTATTTCTCTGGAACGCTCGTAACGTGTTTGGAAAATGATCTAGAGAGATTTCCCTACCGTGGTCCGTGTTAGTGAACTAGTTAAACTAAATAATGATTGTTTAAACAATTATTCACAAAGACACGTATTTATTTTCAAAAGTTGGCGGGGGGACGAGCAACAAGTTGTGCTCCAACACAGCTTGTGAACGCTCCACCAGTCATCCGTTAAGTCAACTGCTTGATTGGGACCTACACCAAACTCAAATTCCGACAAAGTTAGGTACCAAAGGCAAAGGTGTGCCATTTTATAGGCACCAAACCTAAAATAACCCTTATTATAAATATTCTCTACGTATATATCTCTCTTTGTCCCCCAAGGGTTTGTGTAATCTCTTTTTCGACTATTTTGTTCATAACTTCTTCATACGATGTGGGAATGACCTCATTCTTTTTCTGTTACCTCTGTCTTTCAGTTCCCCACAGTATACTGGAAAATTTTTAGGATTTGGACGCTTAGGAATTGGTGTTTCATCCTTATTTTCAATGTAAAGGATGACTTCCCTCTTTATGTTTGGAATCAACATACGTAGAAATGAAATTTGGATAACATGTAGAGCCTTTAAATGTATTATTTTTTACCCCAATCATTTTTTAGAAAATTTTATAATAAAAATGAGTTTATCTAGTTTATAGTTTGGTTTTAAAAAAAGGATTTCGACTTCTAACGAAGTCACTGGACTTCCTTGAGTCAATGCATCCAAAATGCAAGCTTTTTTCGACTCTCAAGCCTCTAGACATGTAATTTGTGCAGGAAATATTTTTTCTGAAAATTTTCTATTAAAGGGGATTCTTTGTGTTTCCTGATTTGGTCTTGATCATAGAGTTCCGACATCTAACGAAGCCTGCGGATTTCCTTGATTCATTTGTGTTTATGGTATTTTATTCAAATTTTTCATTGATTATCTAGCTTAAAGAAAATCCCATAATCATTGAGAAGTTATTAACGGTTTATCTCCTTCTTTCCGTGTTTTATTATAGGTAATCTATGACCTTTTTAAAAGATTATAAGTTTATTATTAGAAGGGATATTTTGAGTTTGGTGCCTATAAAATGGTACACTTTCGCGTTTGGTGCCTAACTTTGTCAATATCTGAGTTTGGTGCCAAGTCAACAAATTGGCGTTGATTGACCGTGTTGACCATCCAATTTAGAGTTAAAAATGTGAAATGTCTAATAAAATTCTAACTTCCGTTTTGTTCACTAACTGCGCCCTATCTTCTACATACTCCATGTTTGAGAAATGAGAGTTGTTGATTTTCATTCACGAGGTTTTAGGTTCCACTCTTAATACCATTGCCATCTTCTTTCATTGATAATCTCAAATCATACACTGATCTACTGTTATTTTCTCATACGACCACCTGTTTACACAAAATTAAATCCAAAGTATAAGCATAGCTCCCTTTATTGTTTACCGGTAAATCATCCAAAATCTATCTCTCATGTAAACCCCAATAATCGTTTCCTTAAACCTTCAAACTAACCATTATTGTATTGAACAAATGAATCCATGTAAATGACCCTATTCATTTTTAAAATTAATCATTATTGTATTAATTAAATTTGTTTCCATTTTATGCAAATCCATAGTTATCATGGCAGTCAGATAAGTGAGCCTTATTTCTCCGGAACGCTTGTAACGTGTTTGGAAAATCTAGAGAGATTTCCCTACCGTTGTTCGTGTTAGTGAACTAGTTAACCTAAATAATGATTGTTAAAACAATTATTCACAAAGACACGTATTTATTTACAAAAGTTGGCGGGGGCCGAGCAACAAGTTGTGCTCCAACACAGCTTGTGAACGGTCCACCAGTCATCCGTTAAGTCAACTGCTTGATTGGGACCTACACCAAACTCAAATTCCGACAAAGTTAAGTACCAAAGGCAAAGGTGTGCCATTTTATAGGCACCAAACTCAAAATACCCCTTATTATAAATATTGTCTACTTATATAAGTCTCTTTGTCCCCCAAGGTTTTGTGTAAAATCTTTTTCGACTATTTTGCTCATAACTTCTTCATACGAAGTGGGAATGACCTCATTTTTTTTCTGTTACCTATATCTTTCAGTTCCCTACAGTATACAAGAATTTTTTTAGGATTTAGATGATTAACAATTGGTGTTTCATCCTTATTTTCAATGTAAAGGAGACTTCCCTCTTTATATTTTGAATCAACATACGTAGAAATGCAATTTGGATAACATGTAGAGCCTGTAAATGTATTATTTTTTACCACAATCATTTTTTTGAAAATTTTGTAATAAAAAAATGAGTTTATCTAGTTTGCAGTTTGGTTTTAAGAAAAGGATTTCGACTTCTAACGAAGTCACTGGACTTCCTTGAGTCAATGCATCCAAAATGCAAGCTTTTTTCGACTCTCAAGCCTCTAGACATGTAATTTGTGACGGAAATATTTTCTCTGAAAATTTTATATTAAAGGGGAGTCTTTCTGTTTCATGATTTGGTCTTGTTCATAGAGTTACGACATCTAACGAAGCCTGCGGACTTCCTTGAGTCATTTATCTTTATGGTATTTTATTCAAATTTTGCAATGATTATCTAGCTTAAAGAAGATCCCAGAATCGTTGAGAAGTTATTGACGGTTGAAAACCTTATCTCCTACTTTCCATATTTTATTATAGGTAATATTTGACCTTTTTAAGAGATTAGAAGTTCATTATTAGAAGGGATATTTCGAGTTTGGTGCCTATAAAATGGTACACTTTCGCGTTTGGTGCCTAACTTTGTCAATATCTGGGTTTGGTGCCCAGTCAACGAATTGGCGTTGATTGACCGTGTTGACCATCCAATTTAGAGTTAAAAATGTGAAATGTCTAATAAAATTCTAAACTCCGTTTCATTCACTAACTGCGCCTTATCTTCTACATACTCCATGTTTGAGAAATAAGAGTTGTTGATTTTTATTATCGAGGTTTTAGGTTCCACTCTTAATACCATTGCCATCTTCTTTCATTGCTAATCTCAAATCATACACTGAGCTACTGTTATTTTCTCATATGACCACCTGTTTACACAAAATTAAATCCAAAGCATAAGCATAGCTCCCTTCATTGTTTACCTGTAAATCATCCAAAATCTGTCTCTCATGTAAACCCCAATAATCGTTTCTTTAAACCTTCAAACTAACCATTATTGTATTGAACAAATGAATCCATGTAAATGACCCTATTCATTTTTCAAATTAATCATTATTGCATTAATAAATTTGTTTCCACTTTATGTAAATCCATAGTTATCATGGCAGTCAGATAAGTCATCCTTATTTCTCTAGAACACTCGTAACGTGTTTGGAAAATGATCTAGAGAGATTTCCCTACCGTGGTCCCTGTTAGTGAACTAGTTAAACTAAATAATGATTGTTTAAACAATTATTCAAAAAGACACGTATTTATTTACAAAAGTTGGCGGGGGGACGAGCAACAAGTTGTGCTCCAACACAGCTTGTGAACGGTCCACCAGTCATCCGTTAAGTCAACTGCTTGGTTGGGACCCACACCAAACTCAAATTCCGACAAAGTTAGGTACCAAAGGAAAAGGTGTGCCATTTTATAGGCACCAAACTCAAAATACCCCTTATTATAAATATTGTCTACTTATATAAGTCTCTTTGTCCCCCAAGGTTTTGTGTAAAATCTTTTTCGACTATTTTGCTCATAACTTCTTCATACGAAGTGGGAATGACCTCATTTTTTTTCTGTTACCTCTATCTTTCAGTTCCCTACAGTATACAAGAATTTTTTTAGGATTTAGATGATTAACAATTGGTGTTTCATCCTTATTTTCAATGTAAAGGAGACTTCCCTCTTTATATTTTGAATCAACATACGTAGAAATGCAATTTGGATAACATGTAGAGCCTGTAAATGTATTATTTTTTACCACAATCATTTTTTTTAAAATTTTGTAATAAAAAATCAGTTTATCTTGTTTGTAGTTTGGTTTTAAAAAAAGGATTTCGACTTCTAACGAAGTCACTGGACTTCCTTGAGTCAATGCATCCAAAATGCAAGTTTTTTTCGCCTCTCAAGCCTCTAGACATGTAATTTGTGTAGGAAATATTTTTTCTGACAATTTTCTATTAAAGGGGAGTCTTTTTGTTTCATGATTTAGTCTTGATCATAGAGTTCTGACATCTAACGAAGCCTGCGGACTTCCTTGACTCATTTGTGTTTATGGTATTTTATTCAAATTTTGCAATGAATATCTAGCTTAAAGAAGATCCCATAATCGTTGAGAAGTTATTCACGGTTGCAAACCTTATCTCCTTCTTTCCATGTTTTATTACAGGTAATCTATGACCTTTTTAAAAGATTAGAAGTTCTAGAAGGGATATTTCGAGTTTGGTGCCTATAAAATGGTACACTTTCGCGTTTGGTGTCTAACTTTGTCAATATCTGAGTTTGGTGGCCAGTCAATGAATTGGCGTTGATTGACACCGTGTTGACCATCCAATTTAGAGTTAAAAATGTGAAATGTCTAATAAAATTCTAAACTCCGTTTTATTCATTAACTGCGCCCTATCTTCTACATACTCCATGTTTGAGAAATGAGAGTTGTTGATTTTCATTCACGAGGTTTTAGGTTCCACTCTTAATACCATTGCCATCTTCTTTCATTGCTAATCTCAAATCATACACTGAGCTACTGTTATTTTCTCATATGACCACCTGTTTACACAAAATTAAATCCAAAGCATAAGCATAGCTCCCTTCATTGTTTACTGGCAAATCATCCAAAATCTATCTCTCATGTAAACCCCAATAATCGTTTCCTTAAACCTTCAAATTAACCATTATTGTATTGAACAAATGAATCCATGTAAATGACCCTATTAATTTTTAAAATTAATCATTATTGTATTAATTAAATTTGTTTCCACTTTATGTAAATCCATAGTTATCATGGCAGTCAGATAAGTCAGCCTTATTTCTCCGGAACGCTTGTAACGTGTTTGGAAAATCTAAAGAGATTTCCCTACCATAGTCCGTGTTAGTGAACTAGTTAAACTAAATAATGATTGTTTCAACAATTATTCACAAAGACACGTATTTATTTACAAAAGTTGGTGGGGGCCGAGCAACAAGTTGTGCTCCAACACAGCTTGTGAACGGTCCACCAGTCATCCGTTAAGTCAACTGCTTGATTGGGACCTACACCAAACTCAAATTCCGACAAAGTTAGGTACCAAAGGCAAAGGTGTGCCATTTTATAGGCACCAAACCTAAAATAACCCTTATTATAAATATTCTCTACGTATATATCTCTCTTTGTCCCCCAAGGGTTTGTGTAATCTCTTTTTCGACTATTTTGTTCATAACTTCTTCATACGATGTGGGAATGACCTCATTCTTTTTCTGTTACCTCTGTCTTTCAGTTCCCCACAGTATACTGGAAAATTTTTAGGATTTGGACGCTTAGGAATTGGTGTTTCATCCTTATTTTCAATGTAAAGGATGACTTCCCTCTTTATGTTTGGAATCAACATACGTAGAAATGAAATTTGGATAACATGTAGAGCCTTTAAATGTATTATTTTTTACCGCAATCATTTTTTAGAAACTTTTATAATAAAAATGAGTTTATCTAGTTTATAATTTGGTTTTAAAAAAGGATTTCGACTTCAAACGAAGTCACTGGACTTCCTTGAGTCAATGCATCCAAAATGCAAGCTTTTTTCGACTCTCAAGCCTCTAGACATGTAATTTATGCAGGAAATATTTTTTCTGAAAATTTTCTATCAAAGGGGAGTCTTTCTGTTTCCTGATTTGGTCTTGATCATAGAGTTCCGACATCTAACGAAGCCTGCGGATTTCCTTGAGTCATTTGTGTTTATGGTATTTTATTCAAATTTTTTAATGATTATCTAGCTTAAAGAAGATCCCATAATCGTTGAGAAGTTATTAACGGTTGCAAACCTTATCTCCTTCTTTCCGTGTTTTATTATAGGTAATCTATGACTTTTTTAAAAGATTGTAAGTTTATTATTAGAAGGGATATTTTGAGTTTGGTGCCTATAAAATGGTACACTTTCGCGTTTGGTGCCTAACTTTGTCAATATCTGAGTTTGGTGCCAAGTCAACAAATTGGCGTTGATTTACCGTGTTGACCATCCAATTTAGAGTTAAAAATGTGAAATGTTTAATAAAATTCTAACCTCCGTTTTATTCACTAAGTGCGCCCTATCTTCTACATACTCCATGTTTGAGAAATGAGAGTTGTTGATTTTCATTCACGAGGTTTTAGGTTCCACTCTTAATACCATTGCCATCTTCTTTCATTGCTAATCTCAAATCATACACTGAGCTACTGTTATTTTCTCATATGACCACCTGTTTACACAAAATTAAATCCAAAGTATAAGCATAGCTCCCTTCATTGTTTACCGGCAAATCATCCAAAATCTATCTCTCATGTAAACCCCAATAATCGTTTCCTTAAACCTTCAAACTAACCATTATTGTATTGAACAAATGAATCCATGTAAATGACCATATTCATTTTTCAAATTAATCATTATTGTATTAATTAAATTTGTTTCCATTTTATGTAAATCCATAGTTATCATGGCAGTCAGATAAGTCAGCCTTATTTCTCCGGAACGCTCGTAACGTGTTTGGAAAATGATCTAGAGAGATTTATTACAAAAGTTGATTGGGACCCACACCAAACTCAAATTCCGGCAAAGTTAGGTACCAAAGGCAAAGGTGTGCCATTTTATAGGCACCAAACCTAAAATAACCCTTATTATAAATATAGTCTACTTATATAACTCTCTTTGTCCCCCAAGGGTTTGTGTAATCTCTTTTTCGACTATTTTGTTCATAACTTCTTCATACGAAGTGGGAATGACCTCATTCTCTTTCTGTTACCTTTGTCTTTCAGTTCCCCACAGTATACAGGAAAATTTTTGGGATTTGGACGCTTAGGAATTGGTGTTTCATCCTTATTTTCAATGTAAAGGATGACTTCCCTCTTTATGTTTGGAATCAACATACGTAGAAATGCAATTTTGATAACATGTAGAGCCTTTAAATGTATTATTTTTTACCCCAATCATTTTTTAGAAAATTTTATAATAAAAATGAGTTTATCTAGTTTATAGTTTGGTTTTAAAAAAAGGATTTCGACTTCTAACGAAGTCACTGGACTTCCTTGAGTCAATGCATCCAAAATGCAAGCTTTTTTCGACTCTCAAGCCTCTAGACATGTAATTTGTGCAGGAAATATTTTTTCTGAAAATTTTCTATTAAAGGGGATTCTTTGTGTTTCCTGATTTGGTCTTGATCATAGAGTTCCGACATCTAACGAAGCCTGCGGATTTCCTTGATTCATTTGTGTTTATGGTATTTTATTCAAATTTTTCATTGATTATCTAGCTTAAAGAAAATCCCATAATCATTGAGAAGTTATTAACGGTTTATCTCCTTCTTTCCGTGTTTTATTATAGGTAATCTATGACCTTTTTAAAAGATTATAAGTTTATTATTAGAAGGGATATTTTGAGTTTGGTGCCTATAAAATGGTACACTTTCGCGTTTGGTGCCTAACTTTGTCAATATCTGAGTTTGGTGCCAAGTCAACAAATTGGCGTTGATTGACCGTGTTGACCATCCAATTTAGAGTTAAAAATGTGAAATGTCTAATAAAATTCTAACTTCCGTTTTGTTCACTAACTGCGCCCTATCTTCTACATACTCCATGTTTGAGAAATGAGAGTTGTTGATTTTCATTCACGAGGTTTTAGGTTCCACTCTTAATACCATTGCCATCTTCTTTCATTGCTAATCTCAAATCATACACTGAGCTACTGTTATTTTCTCATATGAACACCTGTTTACACAAAATTAAATCCAAAGTATAAGCATATCTCCCTTCATTGTTTACCGGTAAATCATCCAAAATCTATCTCTCATGTAAACCCCAATAATCGTTTCCTTAAACCTTCAAACTAACCATTATTGTATTGAACAAATGAATCCATGTAAATGACCCTATTCATTTTTCAAATTAATCATTATTGTATTAATTAAATTTGTTTCCATTTTATGCAAATCCATAGTTATCATGGCAGTCAGATAAGTCAGCCTTATTTCTCCGGAACGCTCGTAACGTGTTTTGAAAATGATCTAGAGAGATTTATTACAAAAGTTGATTGGGACCCACACCAAACTCAAATTCCGACAAAGTTAGATACCAAAGGCAAAGGTGTGCCATTTTATAGGCACCAAACCTAAAATAACCCTTATTATAAATATTGTCTACTTATATAACTCTCTTTGTCCCCCAAGGGTTTGTGTAATCTCTTTTTCGACTATTTTTTTCATAACTTCTTCATACGACGTGGGAATGACCTCATTCTTTTTCTGTTACCTCTGTCTTTCAGTTCCCCACAGTATACTGGAAAATTTTTAGGATTTGGACGCTTAGGAATTGGTGTTTCATCCTTATTTTCAATGTAAAGGATGACTTCCCTCTTTATGTTTGGAATCAACATACGTAGAAATGCAATTTGGATAACATGTAGAGCCTTTAAATGTATTATTTTTTACCGCAATCATTTTTTAAAAAATTTTATAATAAAAATGAGTTTATCTAGTTTATAGTTTGGTTTTAAAAAAAGGATTTCGACTTCTAACGAAGTCACTGGACTTCCTTGAGTCAATGCATCCATAATACAAGCTTTTTTCGACTCTCAAGCCTCTAGACATGTAATTTGTGCAGGAAATATTTTTTCTGAAAATTTTCTATTAAAGGGGAGTCTTTGTGTTTCCTGATTTGGTCTTGATCATAGAGTTCCGACATCTAACGAAGCCTGCGGATTTCCTTGAGTCATTTGTGTTTATGGTATTTTATTCAAATTTTTCATTGATTATCTAGCTTAAAGAAGATCCCATAATCATTGAGAAGTTATTAACGGTTGCAAAACTTATCTCCTTCTTTCCGTGTTTTATTATAGGTAATCTATGACCTTTTTAAAAGATTATAAGTTTATTATTAGAAGGGATATTTTGAGTTTGGTGCCTATAAAATGGTACACTTTCGCGTTTGGTGCCTAACTTTGTCAATATCTGAGTTTGGTGCCAAGTCAACAAATTGGCGTTGATTGACCGTGTTGACCATCCAATTTAGAGTTAAAAATGTGAAATGTCTAATAAAATTCTAACTTCCGTTTTGTTCACTAACTGCGCCCTATCTTCTACATACTCCATGTTTGAGAAATGAGAGTTGTTGATTTTCATTCACGAGGTTTTAGGTTCCACCCTTAATACCATTGCCATCTTCTTTCATTGCTAATCTCAAATCATACACTGAGCTACTATTATTTTCTCATATGACCACCTGTTTACACAAAATTAAATCCAAAGTATAAGCATAGCTCCCTTCATTGTTTACCGGTAAATCATCCAAAATCTATCTCTCATGTAAACCCCAATAATCGTTTCCTTAAACCTTCAAACTAACCATTATTGTATTGAACAAATGAATCCATGTAAATGACCCTATTCATTTTTAAAATTAATCATTATTGTATTAATTAAATTTCTTTCCATTTTATGCAAATCCATAGTTATCATGGCAGTCAGATAAGTCAGCCTTATTTCTCCGGAACGCTTGTAACGTGTTTGGAAAATCTAGAGAGATTTCCCTACCGTTGTCCGTGTTAGTGAACTAGTTAAACTAAATAATGATTGTTTAAACAATTATTCACAAAGACACGTATTTATTTACAAAAGTTGGCGGGGGCCGAGCAACAAGTTGTGCTCCAACACAGCTTGTGAACGGTCCACCAGTCATCCGTTAAGTCAACTGCTTGATTGGGACCTACACCAAACTCAAATTCCGACAAAGTTAGGTATCAAAGGCAAAGGTGTGCCATTTTATAGGAACCAAACCTAAAATAACCCTTATTATAAATATTGTCTACTATATAACTCTCTTTGTCCCCCAAGGGTTTGTGTAATCTCTTTTTCGACTATTTTGTTCATAACTTCTTCATACGAAGTGGGAATGACCTCATTCTTTTTCTGTTACCTCTGTCTTTCAGTTCCCCACAGTATACTGGAAATTTTTTAGGATTTGGACGCTTAGGAATTGGTGTTTCATCCTTATTTTCAATGTATAGGATGACTTCCCTCTTTATATTTGGAATCAACATACGTAGAAATGCAATTTGGATAACATGTAGAGCCTTTAAATGTATTATTTTTTACCGCAATCATTTTTTAGAAAATTTTATAATAAAAATGAGTTTATCTAGTTTATAGTTTGGTTTTAAAAAAAGGATTTCGACTTCTAACGAAGTCACTGGACTTCCTTGAGTCAATGCATCCAAAATGCAAGCTTTTTTCGACTCTCAAGCCTCTAGACATGTAATTTGTGCAGGAAATATTTTTTCTGAAAATTTTCTATTAAAGGGGAGTCTTTGTGTTTCCTGATTTGGTCTTGATCATAGAGTTCCGACATCTAACGAAGCCCGCGGATTTCCTTGAGTCATTTGTGTTTATGGTATTTTATTCAAATTTTTCATTGATTATCTAGCTTAAAGAAGATCCCATAATCATTGAGAAGTTATTAACGGTTGCAAAACTTATCTCCTTCTTTCCGTGTTTTATTATAGGTAATCTATGACCTTTTTAAAAGATTATAAGTTTATTATTAGAAGGTATATTTTGAGTTTGGTGCCTATAAAATGGTACACTTTCGCGTTTGGTGCCTAACTTTGTCAATATCTGAGTTTGGTGCCAAGTCAACAAATTGGCGTTGATTGACCGTGTTGACCATCCAATTTAGAGTTAAAAATGTGAAATGTCTAATAAAATTCTAACTTCCGTTTTGTTCACTAACTGCGCCCTATCTTATACATACTCCATGTTTGAGAAATGAGAGTTGTTGATTTTCATTCACGAGGTTTTAGGTTCCACCCTTAATACCATTGCCATCTTCTTTCATTGCTAATCTCAAATCATACACTGAGCTACTGTTATTTTCACATATGACCACCTGTTTACACAAAATTAAATCCAAAGTATAAGCATAGCTCCCTTCATTGTTTACCGGTAAATCATCCAAAATCTATCTCTCATGTAAACCCCAATAATCGTTTCCTTAAACCTTCAAACTAACCATTATTGTATTGAACAAATGAATCCATGTAAATGACCCTATTCATTTTTAAAATTAATCATTATTGTATTAATTAAATTTGTTTCCATTTTATGCAAATCCATAGTTATCATGGCAGTCAGATAAGTCAGCCTTATTTCTCCGGAACGCTTGTAACGTGTTTGGAAAATCTAGAGAGATTTCCCTACCGTTGTCCGTGTTAGTGAACTAGTTAAACTAAATAATGATTGTTTAAACAATTATTCACAAAGACACGTATTTATTTACAAAAGTTGGCGGGGGTCGAGCAACAAGTTGTGCTCCAACACAGCTTGTGAACGGTCCACCAGTCATCCGTTAAGTCAACTGCTTGATTGGGACCTACACCAAACTCAAATTCCGACAAAGTTAGGTACCAAAGGCAAAGGTGTGCCATTTTATAGGCACCAAACCTAAAATAACCCTTATTATAAATATTGTCTACTATATAACTCTCTTTGTCCCCCAAGGGTTTGTGTAATCTCTTTTTCGACTATTTTGTTCATAACTTCTTCATACGAAGTGGGAATGACGTCATTCTTTTTCTGTTACCTCTGTCTTTCAGTTCCCCACAGTATACTGGAAAATTTTTAGGATTTGGACGCTTAGGAATTGGTGTTTCATCCTTATTTTCAATGTAAAGGATGACTTCCCTCTTTATATTTGGAATCAACATACGTAGAAATGCAATTTGGATAACATGTAGAGCCTTTAAATGTATTATTTTTTACCGCAATCATTTTTTAGAAAATTTTATAATAAAAATGAGTTTATCTAGTTTATAGTTTGGTTTTAAAAAAAGGATTTCGACTTCTAACGAAGTCACTGGACTTCCTTGAGTCAATGCATCCAAAATACAAGCTTTTTTCGACTCTCAAGCCTCTAGACATGTAATTTGTGCAGGAAATATTTTTTCTAAAAATTTTCTATTAAAGGGGAGTCTTTGTGTTTCCTGATTTGGTCTTGATCATAGAGTTCCGACATCTAACGAAGCCTGCGGATTTCCTTGAGTCATTTGTGTTTATGGTATTTTATTCAAATTTTTCATTGATTATCTAGCTTAAAGAAGATCCCATAATCATTGAGAAGTTATTAACGGTTGCAAAACTTATCACCTTCTTTCCGTGTTTTATTATAGGTAATCTATGACCTTTTTAAAAGATTATAAGTTTATTATTAGAAGGGATATTTTGAGTTTGGTGCCTATAAAATGGTACACTTTCGCGTTTGGTGCCTAACTTTGTCAATATCTGAGTTTGGTGCCAAGTCAACAAATTGCCGTTGATTGACCGTGTTGACCATCCAATTTAGAGTTAAAAATGTGAAATGTCTAATAAAATTCTAACTTCTGTTTTGTTCACTAACTGCGCCCTATCTTCTACATACTCCATGTTTGAGAAATGAGAGTTGTTGATTTTCATTCACGAGGTTTTAGGTTCCACTCTTAATACCATTGCCATCTTCTTTCATTGCTAATCTCAAATCATACACTGAGCTACTATTATTTTCTCATATGACCATCTGTTTACACAAAATTAAATCCAAAGTATAAGCATAGCTCCCTTCATTGTTTACCGGTAAATCATCCAAAATCTATCTCTCATGTAAACCCCAATAATCGTTTCCTTAAACCTTCAAACTAACCATTATTGTATTGAACAAATAAATCCATGTAAATGACCCTATTCATTTTTAAAATTAATCATTATTGTATTAATTAAATTTGTTTCCATTTTATGAAAATCCATAGTTATCATGGCAGTCAGATAAGTCAGCCTTATTTCTCAGGAACACTTGTAACGTGTTTGGAAAATCTAGAGAGATTTCCCTACCGTTGTCCGTGTTAGTGAACTAGTTAAACTAGATAATGATTGTTTAAACAATTATTCACAAATACACGTATTTATTTACAAAAGTTGGTGGGGCCGAGCAACAAGTTGTGCTCCAACACAGCTTGTGAACGGTCCACCAGTCATTCGTTAAGTCAACTGCTTGATTGGGACCTACACCAAACTCAAATTCCGACAAAGTTAGGTACCAAAGGAAAAGGTGTGCCATTTTATAGGCACCAAACCTAAAATAACCCTTATTATAAATATTGTCTACTTATATAACTCTCTTTGTCCCCCAAGGGTTTGTGTAATCTGTTTTTCGACTATTTTGTTCATAACTTCTTCATACGAAATGGGAATGACCTCATTCTTTTTCTGTTACCTCTGTCTTTCAGTTCCCCACAGTATACTGGAAAATTTTTAGGATTTGGACGCTTAGGAATTGGTGTTTCATCCTTATTTTCAATGTAAAGGATGACTTCCCTCTTTATATTTGGAATCAACATACGTAGAAATGCAATTTGGATAACATGTAGAGCCTTTAAATGTATTATTTTTTACCGCAATCATTTTTTAGAAAATTTTATAATAAAAAGAAGTTTATCTAGTTTATAGTTTGGTTTTAAAAAAAGGATTTCGACTTCTAACGAAGTCACTGGACTTCCTTGAGTCAATGCATCCAAAATGCAAGCTTTTTTCGACTCTCAAGCCTCTAGACATGTAATTTGTGCAGGAAATATTTTTTCTGAAAATTTTATATTAAAGGGGAGTCTTTGTGTTTCCTGATTTGGTCTTGATCATAGAGTTCCGACATCTAACGAAGCCTGCGGATTTCCTTGAGTCATTTGTGTTTATGGTATTTTATTCAAATTTTTCATTGATTATCTAGCTTAAAGAAGATCCCATAATCATTGAGAAGTTATTAACGGTTGCAAAACTTATCTCCTTCTTTCCGTGTTTTATTATAGGTAATCTATGACCTTTTTAAAAGATTATAAGTTTATTATTAGAAGGGATATTTTGAGTTTGGTGCCTATAAAATGGTACACTTTCGCGTTTGGTGCCTAACTTTGTCAATATCTGAGTTTGGTGCCAAGTCAACAAATTGGCGTTGATTGACCGTGTTGACCATCCAATTTAGAGTTAAAAATGTGAAATGTCTAATAAAATTCTAACTTCCGTTTTGTTCACTAACTGCGCCCTATCTTCTACATACTCCATGTTTGAGAAATGAGAGTTGTTGATTTGCATTCACGAGGTTTTAGGTTCCACCCTTAATACCATTGCCATCTTCTTTCATTGCTAATCTCAAATCATACACTGAGCTACTGTTATTTTCTCATATGACCACCTGTTTACACAAAATTAAATCCAAAGTATAAGCATAGCTCCCTTCATTGTTTACCGGTAAATCATCCAAAATCTATCTCTCATGTAAACCCCAATAATCGTTTCCTTAAACCTTCAAACTAACCATTATTGTATTGAACAAATGAATCCATGTAAATGACCCTATTCATTTTTAAAATTAATCATTATTGTATTAATTAAATTTGTTTCCATTTTATGCAAATCCATAGTTATCATGGCAGTCAGATAAGTCAGCCTTATTTCTCCGGAACGCTTGTAACGTGTTTGGAAAATCTAGAGAGATTTCCCTACCGTTGTCCGTGTTAGTGAACTAGTTAAACTAAATAATGATTGTTTAAACAATTATTCACAAATACACGTATTTATTTAAAAAAGTTGGTGGGGGCCGAGCAACAAGTTGTGCTCCAACACAGCTTGTGAACGGTCCACCAGTCATTCGTTAAGTCAACTGCTTGATTGGGACCTACACCAAACTCAAATTCCGACAAAGTTAGGTACCAAAGGTAAAGGTGTGCCATTTTATAGGCACCAAACCTAAAATAACTCTTATTATAAATATTGTCTACTTATATAACTCTCTTTGTCCCCCAAGGGTTTGTGTAATCTCTTTTTCGACTATTTTGTTCATAACTTCTTCATACGAAGTGGGAATGACCTCATTCTTTTTCTGTTACCTCTGTCTTTTAGTTCCCCACAGTATACTGGAAAATTTTTAGGATTTGGACGCTTAGGAATTGGTGTTTCATCCTTATTTTCAATGTAAAGGATGACTTCCCTCTTTATATTTGGAATCAACATACGTAGAAATGCAATTTGGATAACATGTAGAGCCTTTAAATGTATTATTTTTTACCGTAATCATTTTTTAGAAAATTTTATAATAAAAATGAGTTTATCTAGTTTATAGTTTGGTTTTAAAAAAAGGATTTCGACTTCTAACGAAGTCACTGGACTTCCTTGAGTCAATGCATCCAAAATGCAAGCTTTTTTCGACTCTCAAGCCTCTAGACATGTAATTTGTGCAGGAAATATTTTTTCTGAAAATTTTCTATTAAAGGGGAGTCTTTGTGTTTCCTGATTTGGTCTTGATCATAGAGTTCCGACATCTAACGAAGCCTGCGGATTTCCTTGAGTCATTTGTGTTTATGGTATTTTATTCAAATTTTTCATTGATTATCTAGCTTAAAGAAGATCCCATAATCATTGAGAAGTTATTAACGGTTGCAAAAATTATCTCCTTCTTTCCGTGTTTTATTATAGGTAATCTATGACCTTTTTAAAAGATTATAAGTTTATTATTAGAAGGGATATTTTGAGTTTGGTGCCTATAAAATGGTACACTTTCGCGTTTGGTGCCTAACTTTGTCAATATCTGAGTTTGGTGCCAAGTCAACAAATTGGCGTTGATTGACCGTGTTGACCATCCAATTTAGAGTTAAAAATGTGAAATGTCTAATAAAATTCTAACTTCCGTTTTGTTCACTAACTGCGCCCTATCTTCTACATACTCCATGTTTGAGAAATGAGAGTTGTTGATTTTCATTCACGAGGTTTTAGGTTCCACCCTTAATACCATTGCCATCTTCTTTCATTGCTAATCTCAAATCATACACTGAGCTACTGTTATTTTCTCATATGACCACCTGTTTACACAAAATTAAATCCAAAGTATAAGCATAGCTCCCTTCATTGTTTACCGGTAAATCATCCAAAATCTATCTCTCATGTAAACCCCAATAATCGTTTCCTTAAACCTTCAAACTAACCATTATTGTATTGAACAAATGAATCCATGTAAATGACCCTATTCATTTATAAAATTAATCATTATTGTATTAATTAAATTTGTTTCCATTTTATGCAAATCCATAGTTATCATGGCAGTCAGATAAGTCAGCCTTATTTCTCCCGAATGCTTGTAACGTGTTTGGAAAATCTAGAGAGATTTCCCTACCGTTGTCCGTGTTAGTGAACTAGTTAAACTAAATAATGATTGTTTAAACAATTATTCACAAAGACACGTATTTATTTACAAAAGTTGGCGGGGGGCGAGCAACATGTTGTGCTCCAACACAGCTTGTGAACGGTCCACCAGTCATCCGTTAAGTCAACTGCTTGATTGGGACCTACACCAAACTCAAATTCCGACAAAGTTAGGTACCAAAGGCAAAGGTGTGCCATTTTATAGGCACCAAACCTAAAATAACCCTTATTATAAATATTGTCTACTTATATAACTCTCTTTGTCCCCCAAGGGTTTGTGCAATCTCTTTTTCGACTATTTTGTTCATAACTTCTTCATACGAAGTGGGAATGACCTCATTCTTTTTCTGTTACCTCTGTCTTTCAGTTCCCCACAGTATACTGGAATTTTTTTAGGATTTGGACGCTTAGGATTTGGTGTTTCATCCTTATTTTCAATGTAAAGGATGACTTCCCTCTTTATGTTTGGAATCAACATACGTAGAAATGCAATTTGGATAACATGTAGAGCCTTTAAATGTATTATTTTTTACCGCAATCATTTTTTAGAAAATTTTATAATAAAAATGAGTTTATCTAGTTTATAGTTTGGTTTTAAAAAAAGGATTTCGACTTCTAACGAAGTCACTGGACTTCCTTGAGTCAATGCATCCAAAATGCAAGCTTTTTTCGACTCTCAAGCCTCTAGACATGTAATTTGTGCAGGAAATATTTTTTCTGAAAATTTTCTATTAAAGGGGAGTCTTTGTGTTTCCTGATTTGGTCTTGATCATAGAGTTCCGACATCTAACGAAGCCTGCGGATTTCCTTGAGTCATTTGTGTTTATGGTATTTTATTCAAATTTTTCATTGATTATCTAGCTTAAAGAAGATCCCATAATCATTGAGAAGTTATTAACGGTTGCAAAAATTATCTCCTTCTTTCCGTGTTTTATTATAGGTAATCTATGACCTTTTTAAAAGATTATAAGTTTATTATTAGAAGGGATATTTTGAGTTTGGTGCCTATAAAATGGTACACTTTCGCGTTTGGTGCCTAACTTTGTCAATATCTGAGTTTGGTGCCAAGTCAACAAATTGGCGTTGATTGACCGTGTTGACCATCCAATTTAGAGTTAAAAATGTGAAATGTCTAATAAAATTCTAACTTCCGTTTTGTTCACTAACTGCGCCCTATCTTATACATACTCCATGTTTGAGAAATGAGAGTTGTTGATTTTCATTCACGAGGTTTTAGGTTCCACCCTTAATACCATTGCCATCTTCTTTCATTGCTAATCTCAAATCATACACTGAGCTACTGTTATTTTCTCATATGACCACCTGTTTACACAAAATTAAATCCAAAGTATAAGCATAGCTCCCTTCATTGTTTACCGATAAATCATCCAAAATCTATCTCTCATGTAAACCCCAATAATCGTTTCCTTAAACCTTCAAACTAACCATTATTGTATTGAACAAATGAATCCATGTAAATGACCCTATTAATTTTTAAAATTAATCATTATTGTATTAATTAAATTTGTTTCCATTTTATGCAAATCCATAGTTATCATGGCAGTCAGATAAGTCAGCCTTATTTCTCCGGAACGCTTGTAACGTGTTTGGAAAATCTAGAGAGATTTCCCTACCGTTGTCCGTGTTAGTGAACTAGTTAAACTAAATAATGATTGTTTAAACAATTATTCACAAAGACACGTATTTATGTACAAAAGTTGGCGGGGGCCGAGCAACAAGTTGTGTTCCAACACAGCTTGTGAACGGTCCATCAATCATCCGTTAAGTCAACTGCTTGATTGGGACCTACACCAAACTCAAATTCCGACAAAGTTAGGTACCAAAGGCAAAGGTGTGCCATTTTATAGGCACCAAACCTAAAATACCCCTTATTATAAATATTGTCTACTTATATAACTCTCTTTGTCCCCCAAGGGTTTGTGTAATCTGTTTTTCGACTATTTTGTTCATAACTTCTTCATACGAAATGGGAATGACCTCATTCTTTTTCTGTTACCTCTGTCTTTCAGTTCCCCACAGTATACTGGAAAATTTTTAGGATTTGGACGCTTAGGAATTGGTGTTTCATCCTTATTTTCAATGTAAAGGATGACTTCCCTCTTTATATTTGGAATCAACATACGTAGAAATGCAATTTGGATAACATGTAGAGCCTTTAAATGTATTATTTTTTACCGCAATCATTTTTTAGAAAATTTTATAATAAAAAGGAGTTTATCTAGTTTATAGTTTGGTTTTAAAAAAAGGATTTCGACTTCTAACGAAGTCACTGGACTTCCTTGAGTCAATGCATCCAAAATGCAAGCTTTTTTCGACTCTCAAGCCTCTAGACATGTAATTTGTGCAGGAAATATTTTTTCTGAAAATTTTATATTAAAGGGGAGTCTTTGTGTTTCCTGATTTGGTCTTGATCATAGAGTTCCGACATCTAACGAAGCCTGCGGATTTCCTTGAGTCATTTGTGTTTATGGTATTTTATTCAAATTTTTCATTGATTATCTAGCTTAAAGAAGATCCCATAATCATTGAGAAGTTATTAACGGTTGCAAAACTTATCTCCTTCTTTCCGTGTTTTATTATAGGTAATCTATGACCTTTTTAAAAGATTATAAGTTTATTATTAGAAGGGATATTTTGAGTTTGGTGCCTATAAAATGGTACACTTTCGCGTTTGGTGCCTAACTTTGTCAATATCTGAGTTTGGTGCCAAGTCAA
>NW_020620160.1:0-4181 GCF_003573695.1 Papaver somniferum
AATATGCATAAATTTCTAGGCTCTGGAGTTTATTTAAAACAAAAAGTTTCTACCCCACCCCCAAACTTAAATCTAACATTGTCCTCAATGTTCTAAAGATGAAATTAAAAGCATGAACAAGGAGAAACTGTTACCATTGAAGCAAAAGAGTTAAGGAAAGATATTACCGTATTGCATGAGATTGGGTTACCTACCAAGAAGTGTTAAGTTTAAAGTCTTCAGCCAGACATCAAGTTTCATAGAATGGCTAGTTGCCTTTCAAATCATATATCAGTAGTCGAAATAACTGTGGGTCATCAAAACCAAATAAAACTGCCACTAATATGAAACAACTGCACAGGATCAGAAAAAATATCATAAGAAGCACAACCTCATTGAAAGTTTCTTGCAAGACAACTAGATTTATTTGGGGCACCTAATTGGGCTTCATATGAGTGTCTTGAAAAACAGATTCATCCGAAAAAAGGGACATTAATAGCTGGATTTTCTCCTGGACAGTATCAGGAGGATCGGGTTGAGGAGTCTGAATAGACTCAAGTGATACCTCATATGCAGTAGGCTCGAGTCCCAAGTTAGGGACTTCTACTGGGGATAATTGACGATCACTACCCCCAAACTTAGAATTTTGGGTGTCTCTAAATAGACTAGTCAGAATATTACTGATTTCTAGACCATCAGGTTCCCGAAAAAGGTCAATTGCTTTCTTTGAGTTATAATCAGGTGGTTCATCCTCTAAATTATTTTGAGGTATACTAGCTGTAGGACTTATATGTTTCATATCCTGTATGGTCAACCCTAGAGTTTCCTTATTGTCTTGAAGCACGATTTCTGTCCTACTGTCCTGATCGGATGCTATAATCACAGGAAAAGTTTTAGATGGCCATAAGAATGCAGATTTAGGGTCCAACTTAGGAGGCTTTTCTGATCAAGGGATTAAGGTAGACTCAAAAGCTTGTAATGGTTCGAACCTAGCTTTCCATTTATCAGTATCTAACATAGGAATAGAATCCAACATAGTATTCACTTGTTCAATGTTGCCATCTTCGTCGAAATCCATGTTAAAGTGGGCTAGCCAACTCTCTAATGGATCTTCCGATGCGATATTTGGTAATTACTCCTGAACTAAGGTTCCTATCATGTTCACCTCTTCAATGCACGTGTCATCTAGCTCAGAATGTAGCTTATTGACATTAAAAATATTTAACTCAATAGTCATATTACCAAAAGATAGATTCATAAAACCATTTAGACAGTTTATGATCGCATTATACGTAGCTAAAAATGGGCGACCAAAAATCACAGGTATCTGGTTCTCTGGGTCAGGGACAGGTTGTGTATCTAGGACCACGAAATCCACTGGATAAATAAACTTGTCGACCTCAATAAGAACATCCTCGATAACACCTCGAGGAATTTTGACAGACCTATCAGCTAACTGCAGTGTTATCTGAGTAGGTTTCATTTCACCAAGACCTAGCTGTAAGTACACATGGTTCACACTGGCTCCTAAGTCAAGTAAAGCTCTTTCTACCCGGTGTTTACCTATTGTACAAGCAATGGTTGGGGAACCTGGGTCTTTGAACTTTGGAGTGGTAGTGTTCTGAATGATTGAACTTACATGACTAGCTAAAAAGGCTTTCTTATGGACGCTAATTTTTCGCTTTCGAGTACACATATCCTTAAGGAACTCAGGAATTTGCCTAATTGCATCTAATAAAGGAAGGTTTATGGTAACTTGCTTAAAAACCTCCAATATGTCTTTAAAGTTCGATTCCTTATTTGTTGATGCTAATAGCTGGGGAAATGGGGCTATAGGCACAGAATCAGACCTCTCAGGAACCGAATTGGCATCATCGGGAATTTTATTAGTCCCCTCAGTTAGTGGTCCTGAGGGATGAGATCCTGAGGGGTGAACTACAGTATGTTCACTATCGGGCATGTTTACCTGATTGTCTACTACTCTACCACTCCTAAGGGTTCTAATAGCATTCAACTGATTCGATGGTTTTGCACCTACTTTATGAGCTCCTCTAGGGTTGGGTTGAGTTTGACTAGGAAACTTACCTCTTTATCTTAAAGACTCATTTTTATGACTAACCTGGGTTTTCAACTCGGAAATATCCTGAGAGTTAGCCTGACCTATTCTCTTATTTTCTTCTATACCTTGAGCAACAGATTGCTGAAACTGCATAGTGTTACGAGTTAACAAAGCAAGAGACTCTTCTAAACTCATAATCTTCTTATCCGGAGGGTTCTGAAACTGTGTCGGGGCTGAAGGATTCTTAGTATAGCCAAAACCTGGGGGATCTTGAGAGTTACTAGACTGACCTTGATTCTGGCCCTTAGACCAAGAAAGGTTGGGATGGTTTCTCCAGCCAGGATTATAGGTTTCTGAATATGGGTCAAACTTCTGACGGTTATCAAACATAGTGTTATTATAGAGATCATTGGCTTGCTCTTCAACAGTATTTCCTTCCCAAAAAGGCTCTAGTCTACCACTAGTATGACCCACTTCTAAAGCTTCTAACCTTTTTGCTATAGCAGCAATTTTGGCATCTGATTCGTAGCTTTCTTCTACCCTATTAACGTTTCATATGCCTAGAAGAATTGTTTTATGGGGTACCCTATTACTTTCCCATTGTTGGGTCTTTTCGGCGATTTCATGCAAGTATGTCATCGCATTATCAACTGTTTGGTTTTCAAACCCACCTGTACACATGGACTCTACTGTAGTTGTGGTGGGATAATCTAAACCCTCATAAAGGATCTGAACTAACCTAACCTTTTCTAAACCATGATGAGGACATTGGGCTAATAAATCATTGAACCTTTCCAAATACCTATACAAAGATTCTCCCTCCTGTTGTGTACGTGCAGATTTGCGTCCTAATAGACGATGTTTTGTGCCTAGGGAAAAACTTGTTCAAAAAGGCGGATGTAAGTTGTTCATAGGTTTCAATTGATTCGGAAGCCAAACTATACATCCACGACTTGACTTTATATTTTAAGGAAAAGGGGAATAACCTGAGTTTTAAAGCATCATCATCAAGGTTTCTAATTTTCAGGGTACTACAAATTTCCTCAAAGTCCCTAACATGGAAATAGGGGTTTTCATTTTATTTTCCTAAAAAGATTGGGAGAAATTGTAAGGTTCCAGGCTTAAGTTCATAATTTGCTTCAGTTTCAGGTAACTTGATACACGAGGGACGAGTAGTCCTAGTAGGATTCAACAAGGCTTTCAAAGTTGCCATTTCTGGCGCTATTGAACTATCAGGGATTTTCTCTTCAAACGGACGTTCAAAAACGGAATCTTCATGAATCAGACTCTCTAAATTGAGGTAATCAAGATGCTTAGAACTACTAGGTTTCTCTTTAACAAATCTACCTAGGGCGTCTCTTTTACGTTCAGGCATGCAACAGAATAAGGAAGGGAATTCTATGCAAACACAAAACAAGGCTGACTCAACCAAATCAAACCTAAATTTCTAGCAAACAAAAATCATGATGGCTCCACTTAGATTGTCACTAGACCAACTTTTATTCTTTCGAAAAGGAACTCGTTACAATCTGAGCAAACCCCTCTGGAATCAATCCGATTCAAAGTAAGTTGAATCAAGGCGAGGGAAGCTCAGTGGAGCTTTGATACCCAAGGCCTCACCGGTTACAAGGAGGCGCAGTCACGCATTCAACTCACAGAAACCGTCAAGAACTTCGAAGTATGCTCAAAAGAGTAATCAATATTTTTCGAACGACTTTCCTATTAAGATCGTTACCCTATAGGTCTCGTTCTAGTCAAAATTTTAGGCTTAGGTTCGCGTTTGGTTTCGTGTTCCTAAGGCGGGCAAGAAGAGAACGGTGATGAAATCCGAACCCTTATCTTGTATGGCCAGTCCTTGCCCTTTACTAGGAATTAAAAGAAACCGTATTCAAGTCCTCAGCATATATTCACCTTAAGGAATACAGTAAACCCGCTGACAAGGGATTCGCGGGTGTTTCAAAAAACTTGCCTCCCGTACCAGACGGGCGAAGAACCGCTGAAGTCGACTCGGGCCACAACTCCTATGTTATGTACGAACCCGAGGGGCCGAGGTGATATCGTAATCACCGTCCTTCCCTGCACACAGTTTGTATTTAAACCAACCCTTCCTTAGGGTTTAAAAATAATAATGTCCAAAGTCCAA
>NW_020620161.1:0-2004 GCF_003573695.1 Papaver somniferum
CAAATTTGGTCTGGATTTTAGTCTTTGATCAAATTTTGATCGATGGTCCGTCCCACTACGCCTATCAACTGGACACTATATTTGGGTTTAGTCGTCCATTGTGGACGCTCTTAGCGACTTTCTTATCCATCGTATTAAGACCACTGATTCTTTTCGGGAGTTGTCAGATGAGATCTTATTAGCCTTACACCTGTCACAGAAGATGCAAACACATGTAACGTCCCTAGTTAGTAAGTTCGCGAATCATTCGCGAATTTTTCCGTATCACGAATTTTACCGTTTTATTCGCGTACGGTTGCAACTCCGAACCCAAAACGCGTATTATGTGGCATTCCCGAATTATTCACGAATCGTTCACGAACTTTACGTATCCCGAATGATACGTCCCCTTAATTCGTCAGAAATTCTTTAGCTTTTATGTTTTCAAAGGCCCTATCTTTTTGGGCTGTACTGCCTCCCAAGTATACACGGCCCAATATTAGACGTTGTTGTAATTTTTATGAAACAAAAATGACAAAAAAGATTTGAAGGTGAAGGTGAGAGAGATCTAAACCACTATACCACGTCCTCTTTGATGACTAATGTTGTATATATTATTAATATCATCATATTAAGTTTATTTTTTCTTTAAATAACTCACATGTATGCATAAAAATTAGTCTATGACCTTATAAATACTAATTATTTACTATATATAGATACCGAATTTTCAGATCCGAACTCACAGTTATAAATCGAATTATACACGTACGTATGTCGTTCCGAATTACTGACGAATCACGTTCCGTTGACCGAATTTTGGACCGAATTTGAGTTTTACAAAACCGTATAATACTCGTACGTTTGCCGTTCCGTACGTTTGCCGAATCCCGAATTGCTAACTAGGGTAACGTCCAGTTAGGGTAGAAAAGTAATCTCATATTTCAAGTTATCATCTAGGTCAACGATAAATTGAGTAAAATAACGAGAAATTGACTAAATTAACGAATTTGGATGGAAAAGTGAAAACAGACCTATATTTATAAAAGTAAAAAAAACGGGGTACATTTGTGTATCCGATATAATAATAAGGATACATCTGTTTATAACCCATTTAATTACAGGGTATCCTGTTTGTTGCCTAAGCTGGTCATGGAACACGAAATGCTGCTATTAAATTGTTAATTGCACTGGTTTTGGTATCTGCTGTTTAAGTGCAAAGGAGTAGCTGAGTGGGTTGCAATTTCACTGCATCAAGAACAGAAAACTAGCTAAGTTGTTTTTTTCTTCTTGAAGGTTAAAAGACAAAGCTCAAAGCATGGAAAGAAGCAAAACCCTAAACTCCAATTTTGCAGAGCACTACTTTTTGTAGTACCCTAAATTGAAAGATGAAAAAGCGAAAAAGAGTACCTTGAGTGTTGAAATGGCTGATGAACAACTCTTCAAGTGTAATGCTTAAACCTTAACCTCCAACAGTCCAATTTAGAAGTCGGAATGTCGGAGTATGAAAAGTAAAGCCTTGTGTTGAATCAGAGAGAGAGAGGGTAAATGGGTACTGGTCTACTCGAAGTCGGAATATGAAAAGTAAAGCCTTGAAGTCGTTTGTTAAATCCCACGGACGTATTACAATATTTTTTATAGAAATTTGGACCAAGAGTGCGACAGCTAAAGAGGAAAGAGGATTCAAAACAAGCTAATAACCGGAGGTTTATGCAATAAATATTGATTGAACAATAGCAAAAGTACACATACACATACGCTATTTGTATTTGGTAGGCTTGGTTGTAGTTTAAAGGCTTGGTTGAAAACTACTCCCCGACTAAAAATCCAAATTAGCTGTGAAGGATAAATAAGAAAATAAAAAACACAAAGCTCCATGCCTGCCCTATACTACTACTAACCCATAGCAAATAGGAGGGAGGTAGCTTCAAATTTATTAGCCCACGTGAGAAGATGTGACAATGTAATGCCCGTATCTAAATCGGAGAGAGAAAAGATTGAACGATTACACAAGAATGATTTTTT
>NW_020620162.1:0-555 GCF_003573695.1 Papaver somniferum
ACAACCTATAACCTTTTTTTTTGCAGTACTTTGTTAAAACTAGGGTCAATGATGGGATTGCCAAATTTGTTGAAGAATTCATCTTGAATATCCCTATCTCAGTTGAGAAAATGTTCATTCCAATGAACTATATAACAAAGGAAAATCCTGCTGGTACACATTGGACATTGTTAGAGTATGACTTTTCATAGGGTGAGTGGAACTTCTATAACAGTGTTTCAAGCTTTAAAGTTAAATACAAGAATCAAGCTCTGATAATTGCAAAGGCTTGTATGCCTTATTTGATCAAAAGACATGACCAAATGAAGATATCTCCAGAAATTGTGGATATAAAGAGGGAACCTCTTATATACAAGGATATTATTTGCAAGAATGTTCCTGAACAAGGTCATCACCCAGACTGCCTCATATTTGTATGCTACTATATGAAGATGAGTATGAAATGTCAAGTCAGAGAGAAATGGCTGAAGTTGAAAAAGAAAGATGCAATAAAAAAAGCCAACAAGAAAAGAATAAGTCTGGTATTGAAAATGCTGACAGATCCAGTTAACAGTT
>NW_020620163.1:0-449 GCF_003573695.1 Papaver somniferum
AAGTCTAGGCCTCATAAACAAGATTTTCTACTTAGAGCAGTTTCGAGTGTACATTCGAATAATACACTTTCGAAAAGACTCGAACGCTATAATTTAGCTCAACAGGTGTCTATTTTTATTGGAAACATGCTAATGATCAGGACATGTTGGTCTATAGACCCACATGATCTTGATATTTTATCCAAATTTTGAAGTCTAGGCCTCATAAATAAGATTTTCTACTTAGAGAAGTTTCGAGTGTACATTAAAAAAATACACACACGAAAAGACTCGAACGCTATAATTTAGCTCAAGAGGTGTCTATTTTTAATGGAAACATGCTAATGATCAGGACATGTTGGTATATAGACCCACATGATCTTGATATTTTAGCCAAGTTTTGAAGCCTAGGCCTCATAAACACAAATTTCTACTTAGAGCAGTTTCGAGTGTACATTCGAATAATACAC
>NW_020620164.1:0-1142 GCF_003573695.1 Papaver somniferum
GAAATTGATTTCGGAAACTAAATTGTAAACTAGATAAACTCATCTTTAACAGAAAAAGTTTGAAAAATGTATTGTAATTTCAATTAATATGTTCCAAGGCAATACGTCTAGTAAAAATTGCATTTCTATGTACGTTGATTGAAGAAAATATGAAGGAAGTCAAATTTCACAATAGAAGAAGGATGAAAGACCATGCAGAACAAATCCAAATCCTAAAAAATTTCATCTATCTCGAATCAAATTGAAAGACAAAGCCAACACAAAAAGAAAGAGTTCATACAAATGTTGAATTTTATATACGTTAACTCAAAAAAGTCTACACACTTCGTTATAAGTCAGAAATTGATTTCTGAGACTAAATTGTAAACTAGATAAACACATCCGTAACAGAAAAAGTTTAAAAAATGTATTGTAATTTCAATTAATATGTTCCAAGGCAATACGTCTAGTAAAAATGCAATTCTATGTACGTTGATTGAAGAAAATATGAAAAAAGTCAAATTTCACAATAGAAGAAGGATGAAAGACAATGCAGAACGAATCCAAATCCTAACAAATTCATCTATCTTGAATCAAATAGAAAGACAAAGCCAACAAAAAAAAGAAAGAGTTCATAAAAATGTTGAATTTAATATACGTTAACTCAATTAATTCTACACACTTCGTTTGAAGTCGGAAATTGATTTCTGAGACTAAATTGTAAACTAGATAAACTCATCCGTAACAAAAAATTGCAATACGTCTAGTAAAAATTGCATTTTTATGTACGTTGATTCAAGAAAATATGAAGGAAGTCAAATTTCACAATAAAAGAAAGATGAAAGACCATGCAGAACTAATCCAAATCCTAACAAATTTCATCTATCTCGAATCAAATTGAAAGACAAAGCCAACATAAAAAGAAAGAGTTCATAAAAATGTTAAATTTTATATACGTTAACTCAAAAAAGTCCACACATTTCGTTATTAGTCGGAAATTTATTTCTGAGACTAAATTGTAAACTAGATAAACTCATCTTTAACTGAAAAAGTTTGAAAAATTTATTGTAATTACAATTAATATGTTCTAAGGCAATACCTCTAGTAAAAATTGCATTTCTATGTACGTTGATTCAAGAAAATATGAAGGAAGTCAAATTTCA
>NW_020620165.1:0-447 GCF_003573695.1 Papaver somniferum
CAACAAAAACAGCAAAAAAGAAGTCCAAGATTCCTATTGGTCTAAACTTCTCTAGTGGGCACAGGCAGGAGGCTTTCTTTGTAAATGAAAGCCCCATACGGAAGTGGTTCACGAAAGTGAGACTTTTGATCCTTCAGAATAAACTGCACATCCTTGCTAAAACTCTTCTTCCTCCAGTCGTAAAAATAGAATGACAGATCATCCCCTTCTTCGGATTTTATGATGAACAAATCTGTATCCGGAACAGCTAAAATGGAATTATATATTAGCAGTTTACATTCAAAAGGCGGTACTATGAAGGTCTCTTCTATCCAATAGAAATTACTAACAGTGCCTGCGCTGCTTATAGACGTTGTTGCATTACTGATATCTGTCAGTTTCTTGTGTTGAACATCATCGCCATCATCATATAACACACACATCTTCATTGATGTGTTGTTATTACTT
>NW_020620166.1:0-867 GCF_003573695.1 Papaver somniferum
AGGAACCGTGGAACTTCATCAACAAAAAGGTATGTGGAGACTTGAACTTATCTATCACTCAAAAGTCTATCTCTTCTGTCTCCTACTTCTTATGAGACAAAAGTCGTATGCTATATAGACTGGATCATACACATTTGATATTTTGAGCCGAGTATACCTCGTCTATCTATATCTCGAAATCATGTGTTGGTAAAGCGTTTTTCTTTGATCAAGTTTATCTTCACCTAGTGACGAAAGTCATGAAAAGTTTAAATTACTTTGAGAATTGCTCTGACGCGAAATGGTCTGTGAATAACGGTTATATAACGTCCTCTGAGAATGTTTCAATGATTGGAATGAGAGTTTAGATTACATAACCATGTATTCCTTAATACGAAGTTTTCGAACTTTGTTAATTGAGAGTAACCGGAGGAATTGGCTTTGCCAAGTCCGCGAACCCAGTCCGCGAACTGACGGAAGTTCTTGTACCGAGAATTTCTGCTGGGATTTTCCAAAAACTCGTTTGCGTGTAAGTCTGTGAACTCAGTCCGCGAACCTAGTCCGCGAACTGGCGAAAGTCTCTTTGCCGAGATTTTCTGCTGAGTTTGGAAAACTTCACCGGTTGTCTTAAGTCCGCGAACTTGGTTATGAGCTTAAGAGGTTATGATCTAAAGATGTGCTCTAAACATGAAATTTAAATTACTAAGGAATGCTTTATGCAAACCGTGGCTATAAAGTTCATGAGCCGATTCAATCGAATCGAATCATCTTTGTTTCAATTGTGTCTTGTGTAGTTACATAAGATCTCATAGCAATTGAACAACTCTTTAACTAGTTCATTTGAGTCAATTGAACTAGTTATGGTGAAGAAAAACAAGGTTAATATGA
>NW_020620167.1:0-921 GCF_003573695.1 Papaver somniferum
AAGAAGAAAAAACCAACACTAAAAGGAGCATTGGTAGAAGTTTTCCCGACAAAGTTCAACAACGACATCTCAAACTTGTTGGTTTTGTATGTGCAATCCATTAGAAGGATTTGATGAGAGCACCGTGCCAACTTCACAAACTCAGGATTAGCCAACAAAAGATGTCTTATTCGTCCTTTCTCATCATCATCGTGGAAAACCGAGTAATTATTCTCCTCCCCCAAATGCCTTAATTGTTGCATTTCGTTCCTTTGTTCCCATTTCTTAGCCTTCAATTTTTTTCTTGCGTTGTACATGTTAGCCAAAGTAGAAGCATTTTGTGGGTTTCTTTCCTTTAAGTGAGCGAGGATATCAACAGGCTTCATACGAATTTGTGTCAGTGACTCTACGATCTTCTCTTCTTCTTCGGTAAGGCATCCAGCATAAGAATGTGATAGCAAACTCTCCGGTATAGGGTGGTTATGACTATCGCATACAACTTTCTCCAAAAACCACTTTTTTGCCGCGTTTCTTTTAAATTGAAGCTTCAAGGGCCATCGGGTCTTCTTAGTGAACGTAGTTTGATTCCTCTTTGCCTTTGCTACTTGCACGCTACCCTTTTTTGCATGACTTCTATGTTGCCTCGTTCTCTAACCCAATGCTTTGCATCATCTTTTTCCTCCCATGTCTCCTCGGTTAAATAGTGAGAGATAGAATCTTCGGTGAGAAGTTGATTTGCTAAAGGTTGTTCATCCATTAGGGGAGGTACATCCACGATCTGGACAACAATATAGCCACATTAGTCTAGACAAGGTAACAAAACGAAAACATATATAAAGCTACGTTGGACACGACACAGGAAACACCAACCGTAACAGAGATACGGTTGGTAACTACAATCATTTAGAAACCGTAATTTAACTCCGGTTGATAATGGTCCTC
>NW_020620168.1:0-1756 GCF_003573695.1 Papaver somniferum
CAACAAAATTTTTATTGATGAAACACCAACTAAATATTGGTTGATGAACCAATGAAATATTCAAAGCAATCGAATACGGATAGTTGAATCAATGAAATGTTTAATTAAAATATTGGGAGATGGTCCGCATATTAAATAGTTATTTAAAATATATCGATAGCTGGATCAGTATAAAATTATTGGTGTTTGAAACCTGTTCAGATTAGGCTTTGCAGATCATTAAGTTCAAAACCCTAATTTGATAAAAGAATGAACCAATGAGTGGTTGAGAGAGAAACGACCAATGGGTAATGGGACTGGCCATTGGTGATGCTATGACTAGTCGCGTGGTGCCCAAGTACTTTACATAGGACTCACCAAAGTCGGTTGCAAAGGATTTGGTGTAAAGATGATTAATCGGGGTTTTGTTAGAGTATTACTAGGTCGATCTCACAAGTGTTCATATCTCAATATTATTGTCAAAACTATATCTTGATTTCTAGTCTACATTTAGTTACGTCTCGGATTAGGATAAAAGTATGTAGTTGAGATTCAGATATCACTGCGTTCTACCATTTGAAAGCGAAGATCAACGAGAGCTTTGGAGAACTTCTTCAACAAAAGGTAAGTGAAGACTGAACCACATATCTCTCAAGTTTTCACCTTTCTATCTTTGAGACATTGTCGCATGACTAAATTAGAGAGTACATGCATAACAGAAATTTCTAGTCAAGTAATTTATCTTGAATAACGTTTTCGAAATATGTTAAGCTTAAGGATATTTGTTCATACTTGATGAATTTGGTTAAGAAAAATTTATTGCTCATGACCTAATTATGATTCATGGTTTAATCATTTGAAAATATCCTGGAACAGTGACATGTGTCATTGATATTATTCAGGAATGTTTCATATTGATTATTAGAGAGATATAGAACTATTATACATATAGATACAAGATTGTATGCATACCATTTCACATACTGGGAGAACTGTTATAAGTCCAGAGCCGCACGGACTAAACGTACCGGCGTAGCTATAGTTCGACAACGACTTTTTAGTACGCATACCCGGTATCCATACCATAAAAAGTATGTGAACTCGTGAACCATGAAGGTACGCATACCTAGTATGCAAACCAGAAAAGATCTGTTGATTTCAAAACCGGAAAGGTACACATACCATAAAAGATCTGTGATTTCCTGAACTTGTTTTTGTCTTGAGGGTACACATACCCAGTACACATACTATGACAAGAATATTCACGAACATGTATAATACACGTACTCGGTACACGTACTTACCCTGTCGAATATTTTCAGATGGATCAGTATTATATCTATGAGATAATCGACATTTGAATAACTCTATAAGAAAAGTCCTGAAGTGTTATATGAAAATGGTTAAGATTATTGTTCAATTGGCTAGTTTCGGCTAACTTTTATGAACCAATCATTATACACGGTTCGGTTACGGTTCGTCCCAACCAGAGTGTATGTTATGTTATGTTATGTTATGTTATGTTGATCTCAAGTCAAGTTTTTCATCTAGTGGTGATTATTGATTGCTTGATTCCAAAGCTACCTTAGCTTAAATCTAAAGCAAACATGATCTTGAAAGTCTATAAAAGGAAAACCTCAAACAAATAGGATCTTTGAATCCCCGACACTATTGTTGTGTGTCCTAGTTGTAAACTAGACTCGTCCTCTCCTTAAAACCTTTTTAGGGTTAACAACTAAAAAGACTTCACTTAGGGATTTCGTGAAGCCAGGTCCAA
>NW_020620169.1:0-932 GCF_003573695.1 Papaver somniferum
CAACAAAGTGGAAGGACTACAGATAAGAAAAGAAAAGAGATGGATTTCAATTAAACCTCTGCCTAATGCGTTCATCGTGAATATTGGAGACGTTCTGGAGGTATTTATATACAGGATAAGATGATCCAAGTTAAATTGTCCTAGGCTGTATGCCCGGCCTCGTAGTACTGATCCTTGTTGTGGAGTAGCCTAAATTTGTTTACTTCTTGTTTGTTTCCCTTTGACAGATAATGACTAATGGGATTTACCGTAGCATTGAACATCGGGCAATAACAAACTCAACGAAGAAGAGGCTCTCAATCGCAACATTTCATGAACCTAAACTAGACCTAGAAGTAGGTCCAGTACCGAGCTTGATCACACCAAAAACTCCTGCCGTGTTCGGGAGATTTGCGTATGAGGAACTTTTGAAGAAGTACATGCTCAGAGAACTCGACGGAAAATCATTTCTTGACCACATCAGGATCGGGAAAAGTGACTAATACAATATTACAATGACATGCATGCAGTAGCTGCTACGTGACTGTAGCATCAGCACGTAGAATGAAACGTAATAAGTAAGTTGCTTTGCGTAAACTACGCTTTTACTTTCCAACTTGTAAGAAAAATGTTGTCATTAATGGTCAAGAGATCGACTTTACTTTTTAGTGGTCATAATCTCATGATGAAGGAAGTGACAGGCGTTTGGATACTAGATGTCAGATGCAAAATAGATTTTTGTTTGGAGCCACTTTTTAGTTTTAGAAGTCGCTTTAAACTTACTTATTACTCCGAACGCGTTGTTAGATGAAGAGATAAAATGAGTCGAATCCAAACTGAATATATTTAGGGTCGGCGGCTGGTAAATGATCCTTTTAAGTCACTCGCTCTTTTCTCTTCTTTTCATTTCTAGGGTTTGATTTTTGAGAGACCGAGAGCTTTGATTTTGGGTA
>NW_020620170.1:0-316 GCF_003573695.1 Papaver somniferum
CAACAAATTAGAAAATAATTCAAAAGAATTTTGTCCAAAAAGATAAAGTCCTCGTGAAAACAAATATATTTCACTACTCGTCGCTGCCCTTCATTAGACAAATCGGCAAAAAAAATGGCAAAAAAATGGCAAAAAAACAAAAAAGGCAATCAACACGAGGACTTCCCAAGAGGTCACCCATCTTAGTAGTACTCTCGCCCAAGCACGCTTAACTGCAGAGTTCTGATGGGTTCTGGTGCATTTGTGCTGGTATGATCGATTGCTGAAAGGATCTTACTAGTTTTACTACTTAACACGTCTCCAATGTGTTGGCTCG
>NW_020620171.1:0-657 GCF_003573695.1 Papaver somniferum
TATGTACGTTGATTCAAGAATATATGAAGGAAGTCAAATTTCACAATATAAGAAGGATGAAAGACCAAGCAAAACTAATCCAAATTCTAACAAATTTCATCTGATTAAATCAAATCGAAAGACAAAGCCAATACAAAACTAAAGAGTTCATAAAAATGTTGAATTTTTTATACGTTAACTCAAAAAAGTCTACACTCTTCGATATAAGTCGGAAGTTGATTTCTGAGACTAAATTGTAAACTAGATAAACTCATCTTTAGCAGTAAAAGTTTGAAAAATATATAGTAATCACAATTAATATATTCTAAGGAAGTACGTCTAGTAAAAATTGCATTTCTATGTACGTTGATTCAAGAATATATGAAGGAAGTCAAATTTCACAATAGAAGAAAGATGAAAAACCAAGCAGAACTAATCCAAATCCTAAAAAATTTCATCTATATTGAATCAAATAGAAAGAAAAAGCCAACACAAAAAGAAAGAGTTAGTAAAATGTTGAATTTTATATACGTTAACTCAAAAAAGTCTACAAATTTCGGTATAAGTCGGAAGTTGATTTCTGAGACTAAATTGTAAACTAGATAAACTCATCTTTAAGATAAAAAGTTTGAAAAATGTATTGTAATTACAATTAATATGTTCTAAGGCAATACGTCT
>NW_020620172.1:0-1323 GCF_003573695.1 Papaver somniferum
GTTATAAGTCGGAAGTTGATTTCTGAGACTAAATTGTAAACTAGATAAACTCATCTTTAACAGAAAAAGTTTGAAAATATATTGTAATCACAAATAATATGTTCTAAGGCATTACGTCTAGTAAAAATTTTATTTCTATGTAAGTTGATTCAAGAAAATATGAAGGAAGTCAAATTTCACAATAGAACAAGGATGAAAGACCATGCAGAACTAATCCAAATTCCAACAAATTTCATCTATTTGAATCAAATTGAAAGACAAATCCAATACAAAAATAAAGAATTCATAAAAATGTTAGATTTTTCATACGTTAACTCAAAAAAGTCTACACTCTTCGTTATAAGCCGGAATTTGATTTCTGAGACTAAATTGTAAACTATATAAACTCATCTTAACAGAAAAAGTTTGAAAAATGTATTGTATTCACAATTAATATGTTCTAAGGCATTACGTCTAGTAAAAATTGCATTTCTATGTACGTTGATTAAAGAAAATATGAAGGAAGTCAAATTTCACAATATAAGAAGGATGAAAGACCAGCCAGAACTAATCCAAATTCTAACAAATTTCATCTATTTGAATCAAATTGAAAGACAAAGCCAATACAAAAATAAAGAGTTCATAAAAATGTTGAATTTTTTGTACGTTAACTCAAAAAAGTCTACACTCTTTGTTATAAGTCGGAAGTTGATTTCGGAGACTAAATTGTAAACAAGATAAACTCATCTTTAACAGAAAAAGTTTGAAAAGTGTATTGTAATAACGATAAATATTTTCTAAGCCATTACGTCTAGTAAAAATTGCATTTCTGTGTACGTTGATTCAAGAAAATATGAAGGACGTCAAATTTCACAATATAAGAAGGATGAAAGACCAGCCAGAACTAATCCAAATTCTAACAAATTTCATCTATTTGAATAAAATAGAAAGACAAAGACAACACAAAAAGAAAGTGTTCATAAAAATGTTGAATTTTATATACGTTAACTCGAAAAGTCTACACACTTCGTTATAAGTCGGAAATTGATTTCTGAGACTAAATTGTAAACTAGATAAACTCATCTTTAACAGAAAAAGATTAAAAAATGTATTGTAATCACAATTAATATGTTCTAAGGCAATACGTCTAGTAAAAATTGTATTTCTATGTACGTTGATTCAAAAAAATATGAAGGTAGTCAAATTTCACCATAGAAGAAGGATGAAAGACCAAGAAGAACTAATCCAAGTCCTAAAAAATTTCATCTATCTTGAATCAACTAGAAAGACAAAGCCAACACAAAAAGAAAGAGGTCATAAAAATGTTGAATTTTATTTATGTTA
>NW_020620173.1:0-880 GCF_003573695.1 Papaver somniferum
GACTCCAATAATCCTTGTAACTTCCAATTCCGGCAACAACAACACATTCTGTAACCCAGCCAACCCTTAGCAGCTTATTTTCTTGGCTTCGTTCACCGCTGCCTCATAATGAATCACCACCAGTGCTGCCATTAAATTCTCTGTAGCTCATCAAGTGCAGCAACACAATCAATGACACCATTTCATCAGAACCCAGGTCTTCACAACGCCATTATTCTTCCCTGTGGTTCAAGGTCAACCCTTCTTGCCAATTTTTCTCACTCTCTGTCTCGATGTATGCAGCATAAACCACAACTCTATCCCTCATCTAAATATCATCTGCAACCACAGCTCAAAGTCCCTTCAATCTCCATTTCCTGTATTCTGCAACAACCCTTCACACAACCCCATTACTTACATCTTTGTTGAGCTTCAGGCCAAACCGGATCCAAGTTGTTCTTATGCTCAATTCCCGCTTCAGTTCAGGTGCAAATGTGCCATGTTGCTCCATCTCTTTCTGTTACAGTTCATACCATCACCTCATTGAATCCACAGACAAAACCATTATTTCACCTGAGTTCAAACACCAACAGCCGTCTCCATCTGCAGTTCCAGCTTAATCTCAACCTCTCTCGATCTCACCCATCAACAAAAACTGCTCCTCTTATTCTCAATGCAAATAAAACCCAATCTTCCAATGTTTTCTCGGCATCAAAACTTCAATCCCAGACCTTCATGTTGAAGTCGAACTCAAGGATGAGCTCAGAATCCCATCAATTAATCTTTCTTCTCTGATTTCTCATAATTTCAGGAACCCTAATCTCCAATATCTTCCGGCTTGAACTCACTGTTTCAAACATCAATTCCCTGTAATTTCAATCACACAACCCATTTCATCCGA
>NW_020620174.1:0-343 GCF_003573695.1 Papaver somniferum
TAGATTGCAGTTTCATTTAATCTGATATATTTGACACCTCGAACCTCGCCTGGACCAGAACATCAGGTCTGTATATGATAATCTTGCAACAACAGTTACGTGATAGGTTTCCATTTCGACACTTCGAACCTCGCCCGGACCAGAACATCGGGATATCTGAGTTAAGTGATAGGTTGTAGTTTCATCCAATCTGATATATTTGACACCTCGAACCTCGCCCGGATGAGAACCTCGAGTCTGTATATCGTAATCTTGCAGCCAGAGATAAGTGATAGATTGCAGTTTCATCCAATCTAATATATTTGAAACCTCGAACCTCGCCTGGACCAGAACATCGGGTGTA
>NW_020620175.1:0-892 GCF_003573695.1 Papaver somniferum
CGGAGTTACCTCTGGGCAACGACGAAGAAGTGAAGAACATACCAGAAGCAGAAGAGGACGGGAAAGATCCAGTCGATATACTCGAACCCTCAAACCAAAGAAGATGGGAAATATTCGTCGATAGATCGAGGAATAAAGAAGGCGCAGGCATAGGCATCGTGATTACCTCTCCAACCGGAGACAAGATTGTGCATGCACTAAGATTGGAATTCAAGGGGCATACCAACAACATCGTAGAGTACGAAGCTGTAGTACATGCCCTCTGATTAATAATAGAAATGAGGATAATTGATATACGCCTAACAAGTGATTCTCAGTTGGTCATTCGGAAAATAGAAGTAGAATACAATGTCCACGATGACACCCTCTCCGCATACATGGATTTGGTCCAGACCTTAGCCTCCCAGATACCAAGCATCAAGTTCCGACACCTGTGCAGAAAATATCTCAGGCATGCCGACGCCTTGGCATACATATCATCCATGCTGAAAGATGAAAGCGTTAAAACCATAAAAACAACAAGAGTATATGAACCTTCGATCACCACACAAGTCCTTCGCTACAGATCATGAAGACGATGTAGGGGAGGACATTGATGACGATGACGTAGGAGAGGATATTGCTGAAGAATTTATCGAAGATGATATCATGACGAGGGCGAACGAAGATGAGGACTTCAACAACGAAGAATGGAGAACCGAGATTCACCTTTACCTTGAACGAAGATGAGGACTTCACTTACGGAGCCGAAGCAGTCATCCTAACAGAAATTATCATGCCAACCACAAAGACCGAAGCATGGGAGAAGAATCTCACAGCAGATATGATGCTGGAAAGGCTCGATGATCTAGAATAAAGGAGGGAAACAACATTATAAAGGATGGAAAACTAC
>NW_020620176.1:0-520 GCF_003573695.1 Papaver somniferum
GCTAAGACCAAAGAACAACAACCTAAGACACAAGGTCAGCTAATTTCGGTATAACCTGACCCAAAACCGTAACTAAAAGTACAGGGTTTTACATTTTTTCTCTTACGTGCATATGTATAAAATCCAATTTCTAAGATATTAGTTAGGGGAACCGCAAACCCGGTTAGTAGATTTTAAGCATGCTACGTTCATAATAGTGGGTTGCACAAAAACCAAACCATGTCTGAACCCGCTAAACTGAAACAAGTCGAACCATTCATCGAATGACATAGGATGGTTTTGATTTCGGTTTTGGTGAACCCTAAAATAAATGCAAAAACCATTGGTATAAATCCAATAAATTATTTTATTTATAGTGAATATTATGAATCTATCTCCATCTAATTTCGTACGTAAAGTCCAAATTATCAACATGGTTTAAGTTTTGTATGGTTTTGACTATAAACTAAGTTAACCCCTAATGTAGTTTAATATTTTTATCTTTCTTTTGTTTTAAATTAATATTTGGATAGTCGGATAT
>NW_020620177.1:0-334 GCF_003573695.1 Papaver somniferum
GACCCATAAAGTCAATACCCCACACATCAAAGACCTCAACAACTAAAATAGGGTTCAAGGGCATCATGTTCCTACGGGAAATGGTTCCTAATTTCTGGCAACGCTCACAAGTAACACAGTAACTGTGGGAGTCTTTAAACAACGAAGGCCAATAGAATCCACAATGCAATATTTTAGCAGAAGTATTCTTAGCACTAAAGTGACCCACACAAGCATGATCATGACAAAAGGAAATAATACTGGACTGGTCACTCTCAGGTATACATCTCCTAATAATCTGGTCTGGACAATACTTAAACAAATAATGATCATCCCAAAAGAAGTGCTTCACCTC
>NW_020620178.1:0-512 GCF_003573695.1 Papaver somniferum
CAACAACTATTTCACTTAGAATACGTAAGAAAAGAGGTCGATACATACCCAAACGTTGGTGGAACTTCTTAGGGCCCAAGTACAGTTAGGTCCAAAGTAGTCATGCATCATCCTTGCATCTCCATCCTCTCGTTGCCTGTCCACCATTTGTCGCGTCAATACTTCTTGAGGCACCGGTTGGAAAAGCCTATGCATTCTTTGAGTCATATACTGGTACACCACAATTGCTCTCTCCTCGCTATCATCACCAATGCTGAGATCGATACCATACGTCATTAGTACATACCTCCTTACGGATTTTCATCGTCCATATTGCACCTGTAAACAAAGCTCAAATACTGTAAGCATTCCAAGATTTTCATACACACATATAAAGAAAATACAAAAGAAAACACATTCATACAAAAGAGAAGATATTCATACACACACATAAAGAAAAGACATTCATACACTAAAGAAACATTCATTCCCACATTCTTGAATTCATACACCATCAAGACTACATCTATGTT
>NW_020620179.1:0-945 GCF_003573695.1 Papaver somniferum
CAACAAGCCTTACAAGGAGCTCTAGGAACTCTGAATAGTTGTTTGAACAGCGAGTTACATTTACGCACCATCAATGCTAATATTGGCACGTTTGGGCGATGAAAGAAATAACCGATTAGTCCTTTGTACTGCAGGCATTATTTTTTTCCTTTGCTTCTAAAAAAGAATTAAGAAAGACTCATGGCAACTATAAGAGCCGACGAAATTAGTATTATTATCCGTGAACGTATTGAACGATATAATAGAGAAGTAAAGGTTGTGAATACCGGCACCGTACTTCAAGTAGGCGACGGTATAGCTCGTATTCGTGGTCTTGATGAAGTAATGGCAGGAGAATTAGTAGAATTTGAATAAGGTACAATAGGAATTGCTCTTAATTTGGAATCAAATAATGTTGGTGTTGTATTAATGGGTGACGGTTTAATGATACAAGAGGGAAGTTCTGTAAAAGCAACGGGATTGCTCAGATCCCTGTGAGCGAAGCTTATTTGGGTCGTGTTGTAAATTCTCTGGCTAAACCTATTGATGGTAGGGGTGAAATTTCATCTTCTGAATCCCGGTTAATTGAATCTCCCGCTCCAGGTATTATTTCAAGACGTTCTGTATATGAGCCTCTTCAAACGGGACTTATTGCTATTGATTCGATGATCCCTGTAGGGCGCGGCCAACGAGAATTAATTATTGGGGACAGGCAGACCGGTAAAACAGCAGTAGCCACGGATACTGTTCTCAATCAAAAAGAGCAAAATGTAGTATGTGTTTATGTAGCTATTGGTCAAAAAGCGTCTTCTGTAGCTCAGGTAGTGACTACTTTCCAGGAACGGGGGGCAATGGATTATACTATTGTGGTAGCCGAAATGGCAGACTCACCTGCTACATTACAATACCTCGCCCCTTATACAGGAGCGGCTCTGGCTGAATATTTTATGTACCGTGAACGACATA
>NW_020620180.1:0-533 GCF_003573695.1 Papaver somniferum
GACACAATTTTCATAATGTGAACATTCACACAACTGACCTATGAAGTTTACAACAATAAAATATTTCATCATAAATATATTGTCTATCTTCGAAGGTTCCTCAAAACCCACGTTTCTGGTTTTTCGAAAAAACAGCAATTAATGCAACTTGCATACATAAACTCTCAAGGATTTTATCTAATGAAAAAAAATTCATGAAAATAAAATATATCATCATATTTTGCACAATACATGTCATGGCTGCATATACATATAAAAAAAAAAAATCCTTCGTATCGTCGTTATTTGTCTTCAAAACGAAGGTTTATTTCAAAAAATATTGTGAAAGCTCACATCTCGTACATATGATAAAGTTTTGTATTTACATGAAAGCTCATAAGAAAAATTTTATCACTGGACACAAGTTCATCATACATATTTTCCTTCGTGTCATCATTATTTGTCTTTAAAACGAAGGATTTTTCCAATTTCATGAAAATTCACTTCTTTTATGATGAAACCTTGGTATACATGAAAACTCATACACTAAGTTT
>NW_020620181.1:0-713 GCF_003573695.1 Papaver somniferum
TGTGAGGTCATGACCGTTGTCGGTAGACATAGCAACAACAATATATTATGGAGAAGGCTGGATTTATTCCCGCCAATAATTTCACCGTTGGAATTCTCTTCATCATCCCTTTACACAAATGGTTGCATTTATTGGCTGACTCGCCCAACTTAGTCACAAAACCATAAGAATGATTTTTATATCCAAAACTCAATCAAATTAGTCACAATTAAACCCATGATTAACTTAATCGGAATACGTAATCAAACTAACCACAAGGAATGATCAATTTGATTGATTTATGCTCAACATAAGTAAACTTACGGAACATATGACTAACATAACCAATGAAAATGATTAGGATAATCGTTGTTAGAGAATATCTCGATAAACCTCGCATGTATTGTTATATCAAGCATGTTTGTCAATGATAGTGATCAAAACTATAAGTCCTGATTTCTAGTATATTTAGCTAAGTCTCGGACTGGGATAGTAAGTGTAGTTGATCTCAAGGACTTCATGGCGATTCATTAGACAAGTAGAAGATCTAATCAAGAAACCGGTGGAACTTCTTGAAAAAAAGGTATGTGAAGACTTGAACTTATCTGTCACTCAAAAGTATATCTATTCGATCTCCTCTTCTTGAGACAAAAGTCGTATGCTAAATATATAGACTAGATCATACACATTTGATATTTTGAGACGAGTATATCTCGCATATCTATATCTCGAAA
>NW_020620182.1:0-264 GCF_003573695.1 Papaver somniferum
AAAAAGTTTGAAAAATATATTGTAATTACAATTAATATGTTCAAAGGTAATACCTCTAATAAAAATTTCATTTCTATGTACGTTGATTCAAGAAAATATCAAGGAAGTCAAATTTCACAATAGAAGAAGGTTGAAATACCAAGCAGAAATAATCCAAATCCTAACAAATTTCATCTATCTTGAATCAGATAGAAAGACAAAGCCAATACAAAAAGAAAGAGTTCATAAAAATGTTAAATTTTATGTACGTTAACTCAAAATAGT
>NW_020620183.1:0-673 GCF_003573695.1 Papaver somniferum
TTTTAGTATATTATTAGATGTTTTAAACAGTTTCTAACGGTCCAGGTGACAACAATTAATTCTCTAATTTTAAAGAATTATTAGTTATTGATAATAAGCCTACTACGAAACTAAGCAGTCACCTATACTTTTGTGTATTATTTTGAACCATCGTCTTACATTTACTAGTTTTAGTATATTATTAGATGTGTTAAACAGTTCCTTGCAGTCCAGCTGACATCTATTAATTCTCTAGTCTTAAAGAACTATGAGTTATTGATAATAAGCCTACTACGAAACTAAGCAGCTGCCTATACTTCTGTGTATTCTTTTGAACCATCCTCTTAAAATTACTAGTTTTAGTATGTTATTAGATGTTTTTAAACAGTTTCTAGCGTTCCAGGTGACATCTATTAATTCTTTAATCTTAATGAACTATGAGTTATTGATAATAAGCCTACTACGAAACTAAGCCGTTACCTATACTTTTGTGTATTCTTTTGAACCATCCTCTTAAACTTACCAGTTTTAGTTTATTATTAGATGTTTTAAAAAGTTTCTAGTGTTCCAGGTGACATCTATTAATTCTTTAATCTTAATGAACTATGAGTTATTGATAATAAGCCTACTATGAAACTAAGCCGTTACCTATACTTTTGTGTATTCTTTTGAACCATCCTCTTAAATTTACCAG
>NW_020620184.1:0-653 GCF_003573695.1 Papaver somniferum
CAACACAAAAAGAAAGAGTTCATAAAAATATTGAATTTTATATACGTTAACTCAAAAAAGTCTACACACTTCGTTGTATATCGGAAACTGATTTCTAAGACTAAATTGTAAACTAGATAAACACATTCTTTCACAGAAAAAGTTTGACAAATGTATTGTAATCACAAATAATATGTTATAAGGCATTACATCTAGTAAAAATTGCATTTCTATGTACGTGGATTCAAGAAAATATGAAGGAAGGCAAATTTCACAACAGAAGAAGGATGAAAGACCAAGAAGAACTAATCCAAATCCTAAAAAATTTCATCTATCTTGAATCAAATAGAAAGACAAAGCCAACACAAAAAGAAAGAGTTCATAAAAATGTTGAATTTTATATACGTTAACTCAAAAAAGTCTACACACATCGTTATAAGTCGGAAATTGATTTCTGAGACTAAATTGTAAACTAGATAAAATCATGTTTAACAGAAAAAGTTTGTAAAATGTATTGTAATCACAAATAATATGTTCTAAGGCATTAAATCTAGTAAAAATTGCATTTCTATGTACGTTGATTCAAGAAAATATGAAGGAAGGCAAATTTCACAATAGAAGAAGGATGAAATACCATGCAAAACTAATCCAAATCCTAATAACTTTCATCCATC
>NW_020620185.1:0-5892 GCF_003573695.1 Papaver somniferum
CAACACAACTTGGATATAACATATCTAAAGATCCGCTCCTTAGAATTTTACAAATTTTATATCGTTGGAAATATTTTTAAGAGAGCTACGCAACGAGTACAAACAAGAATATCAAATTTTTGTTTTTCACGAAAAAATTGGAGGTGATCATCATTTTAGGCAAAATTTTCGAAAACTTGATACATAGCCATTATGTAGCCACCAAAAAAGATGCATAACACATTCTGCAGACACATAACGAATTATGCAACCATTTTCTCCACTGCATAACAAATTATGCATTTGGATGACAAAGTTATGCATCTATAACAAGTTATGTAACCATTGTTTTGGTTGATTTTAGTGCGTGCATAAAAAAATTCATGCATAATGCAGTATGCATCCATATTTACGGATGCATATCAGGTTATGCATCTATTTTATCGATGCATAAAACATTGTGCAACAATTTTCTCGATGCATAATGCAGTCATATTTTCGGATGCATAACAGGTTATGCATCCATTTTCACAACTACATAATAGGAAAACAGGCGCATAACGAATTATGCAACCATTTTCTCGATTGCATAACAAGTTATGTATCCATTTTTTTGGTTGATTTTAGTGCGTACAAATTTTTTTTGATGCATAATACAACTATATTTTCGGATGCATATCAAGTTATGCATCCATTTTCTCGATGCATAAAAGGTTATGCAGCAATTTTCAATTTCACAACAAAAAAGAAGATGTTGGATAATGCGTTATGCATCCATTTTCTCGACGTTATACAGACATTTTTGTAGATGCATGATAACTTATACAGTCATTTTATTTAATTGATTTCAGTTCTAACAAAAAATTAATGCATAACACGTTACGCAAACATTTGTCAACTGCATAAAAGATTATGCTGTCACTTTTGAAGCTGCATAACATATTATGCAAGTACAAGTACTCTTATTGCAGCTCTTGCTGCTAAGAATCTTACGACTACTGATCTCGTTGCACTCTCTCGTGGTCAGGCCATCGGTGTCGGTAATTTCTCATTCTTCACGAATCTTATACCCTACCCAAGATCCCACCATGAACCAGAGCTTCGCAAGCAACCTAAAAATCACTTTCTCCCTGAAGACGACACTATCAGTACCACAGTTTCTGTAAGTGAGAATAGAAACCGGAAGACATTATCTTGTTCCGACAGCTCTGGCTACTGCCGGCGACGATTGCAGAAGCAACTGAGACTGGATATTTCTTATTAACTACGGATGATTCATTCAATGGATCCAACATTTGGACTAATCTTAATTTATTGTTCTCATCTCTAACGATTTCTTTTCTGTTCGTTTTGGCCGTAAACAATTTGATTTTTTTTCCTTGAGCAAAAGAATTACCTGAAGCCAATAATTGAACCAAAACTGGAACAATTCATCCAAATAAACTCGAATTTCATCATCAATTGCAGATACATTTTTCACAGCTCCAACTACATGAGTTTGTGCTAATGGAGATCCAGATCGACAAGTTTCAACCAAAACAGGAATTCCTCCGTAAGCTGAAACTGCCCATGAATTTTCAGGATCACCGGTAATGGATACTATTTTTTTCAAATACGTAGATCCAGTTTCAAGAAACCTCAACAGTGACCTAATCCACCTTCTTCAAACACACATTTTCTTCACGAATCATTAGAACTAAGAGAAACAACAACAGTAGCTTGTTCACGAACTTATAAGTGATGAATAGAATGAAGCAATCTCCTTCTTTAGCAACCAAAATCAAAGATTTTTCATCTTCATTTAATATCTGTAACAATGAATCTGAAGCTTTCTTCTTAAATTCAATCCCAACGATACGAAGTCTTGCAAAAGATCTTTAATAAAAAATCCCAATTCTTTTTTAGTTGAACCTGGATCGGTGGGATTGAAAATTTCTCCTAGACGATGAAGAAACACAATTTTATAAAATTATGGGTTTGGAAATAATTTTTCCCAACAAATTGGGTGGGCGCCTGAAATTTTACGTCCGTGGGTTTCACTGTATAGAAAAACTGAAAAATGGGTCTCACAGTAGGTTTCACATATATTCATCTTTATGCTCGAAAAAATAAATAATAATAATTAAGTCTAGATGCTCCTTCCAGGAAAATCTTAGTCGAGTATCTTAGGGGCAGAGTTAAGATTTCTAGCTGGGGTGCAAAAATTTGCTTTCGTTGTAAAAAAAAAAACAAGATTAGGCTAAATAGACCCGTGTCTTTAATTGGGCCCGGATTGGAGTCAGCTGACCGGGCTGGCTCCGCCCCTACCACCCTCCCGGTCTCAGGCGCTACATTGGTATGGCCCGCCCCTATCACCCTCCTGGTCTCAGTCGCTACATTGATATTAGGGAAAATTGGGTTAAGGCCCCAAAAATTAATTTTTCATATTGTAAGGAAAATACATTACTCAGTTTGTGTGACATCCATAATTATTTGAAAATTATGAAAAATGTTTGCACAACTCCTATATGCATCCTATTTTTTAGGGGTAAAATTGGCAAGCAAACTAGAATGTAACATACCTAAAAAACTGCGCCCTGAAATATTACAAATTTTATCTTATTGGAAAACCTTTAAAGAGATCTACACAGCGAGTACAAACGTCAACATCAAAATCAAATCTAAGTTTTTTACGAAAAAAATAGGAGGTGATCGTTCCTTTAGGTAAAAATTTGGAAAACCTGATACATAACCGTTATGCAGCCACTAAAAAATATGCATAACACATTATGCAAACACCACAAAGAGGCATAATACATCTTATAGCTACAGAAAAGGATACATAACATACTATGCAGACATATTTTGGTTTATGCATCCACTAATTTGATTCTACAACCACTAAGTATACCTAAAAAATAATGTTCCAATAAGGGAAAAAAACCCGGATGCGTAACCATTACACATCCATATTTTGGTTCATGAATCCACTAATTTGGTTACACAACCACTAACACGTGATGTATATGCCTAAAATATATCATTCCAGCAAAAACGGGTACATAAAAAATTATACATCTGTTTTTCTAGCTATATAACATGTTATGTATCCATTTTTTTGGCTAATTTCATTGTTAACAAACACAAGTCGATGCATAATGTGTCACGCATGCATTTTCTCTGATACATAATAGATTATGCAGCCATTTTTATTTAAGTGCTAACAAAAAGGGGTTGCATAATGCATTATGCGCAGTCATTTCTCGGCTGCATAACAAGTTATGTAGACATTTTTGTAGATGCATAACAAGTTATGTAGACACTTTTATAGCTGCATAACAGGTTATCTAACAATTTTTTGTTTGATTTCATTTTTAACAAAAACGTTGATGCACAATGCGTTATGCAGTCATTTTATCAAAAGCATAAAAGGTTATGCATCCATTTTTGTAGCTGCATAACAACGCATGCAACCACTTTGAATAGAATCAACTTTCCCAATATAATACAAATTCCACAAATTAAGTTCAAATTATATCCAAGTTATGAATTTATGAACGGCTATTTTGTGTTTCCTCCCCTGCCAAAAAATCATTAATTAGCGTTTCTTCCCCAAAAAGATTGAAATTAGCATTTCCTTCTATCGTTAGGAATTCCATACATTGCTCGGTTAACTGAATCAAGACCTGTGCACACGTGAAAAAAGCAGTACACGTGTTAAACGTAGTACCCTAAATACCGTCTTCTTTTTCTATTAATTATTATTAAACTCAAAACCCATGTTCACCGGAAACACTCCGCCCCGCCGGTTCACTCCTTTGCGTTCTCTTCTTTGCTTCCATTGCTATTCTCTTTTTCGACCTCCTCCTCCTCTTCCTCTTCTTCTTCCCTTATTTACTGCCATTGCTACCGATTATGTTGGGGATTCGAATTTAATACAAATTAACTAACAGGAAAAGGTCAGGTGGTTCTCTAATAATAGAAATTGTGGGAAATATATACTTAAGTTGGCCACTTAAGCATATTTCCAAGGATGAATGAGAATTGGGTACAGAGTGAAACATTCCGGGAAAGTCAGTTAGAGAAACTAATTGGTGTAATTATTGATAGGCAGCAGCCATGACGGTTTGGGCTGAAGAGATGTGTCCCGTTGGTGTGAAATAAAACCAAAGGTCACAGCTGATTCACCAAAATGTTGTCTTGGCTCAGTAAGGATAAAAACCCATCTCCTTCTTCCCGTAACTCAAATGAAAAAGAAAATAGAAAAGAAACTCTGAACTTTCTTAGCAATTTTTCATTGAAAACATTTTCTGAATCGGTAAGAGAGTTTGTGCTACAAAACTTCGCGTTCGCTGTTCGGTGTTGTGGAAGTGTTGCGAAATACATCGAGGTATTGTTGAATGTGGGAGACATATGCCATCAACCTGTAACAACATTATATACAGGGCATCAAATGTCTTAAGTAAAGAGATTACTCTCCTCAATACACCAGTTTGATCATTTGCTTTATTGAATTTTTCATTGTCAAGGTGCACACTTTTCATCTCTACTTGTTTTAATTTTGTTTGATAAAGTTCACCTCTACGGGGCGTCTAAAATTGATTTCTGGAGTTAGTTTGACTGTGTGTGATTGTATCATTATTAATGCGATCCTGTAAATGCTGAAATCTAGTGTCAGGATATTTAACTTGTTTGGATAAGAACTTGGTTAAACTGCCCATAACGTGCTTGTACTGGTGCCTAGGAGAATCCTTGTCACAATTGATACGTATTGCCATATTGGTGTCACTTGTACTGTGTAGCTGTAGTTGCCGGAAATCCTGCAACTACACCCTTAATGAAATTTATAGAACAATTAAGTAATCATCATATGAATCAAAAGAATTTTTATTGAAATCTTAAAAACAAATACAAGTGATGGATAAACCCTAACTTAGGAAGCAAATAATCTTTATCTCTCCTAAATTTCTTGTCTCTACCCTCAAAAAAATCTTTCTTCAATGCAAGGTCACTTAGTCTTTTATATATAGATTTACATAGTGGGTGACAGCTAATAAAGCCCTTATTTTCGGATCTGGCGTGCGTCATTAACGCACGCTTTCATTGGCTCTTCTCGCACATACTCTTAACACCGCAAATATCTTCACACTTTACTCGTGATTAAGCTGACGTCATCCGGTGCGTCATTCTGGATAGGCTGTATGCGGTTGTCTTAGCTCGGTCTTGATGATCATCATTTCGCATACTTGATTGGTGTGCGGTATTTTGTGTATACATTTTTCCTCTTCCCATGTCATTCTTTTGATAAAGAGATCGATGTGAGAAATTCTTAATTCATTCTACCGCACCCATTCATATTTTCGTATTCTTATCTGCCGACATGTTTCCATGATTTGAGCTTAACCGTCTACATGTGTCATTTTCCTTCATTTTCTACCGGCACGTCCTTATTTAACCGGTCATCTTTTTATCTATTTATTAACTGAGTTTGAGGAGAGATAATCTTTTCTCTTTTTACTTCGTCTTCCCTTCTTGTCTCTGTTAGTCCTCTGTAAATCTTCATCTTCTCCACTTTCTCGACGTTTCTTCATCCTCGTCTTCTCGAAGTCTTGACCTTGATTTTGCTGCTGTTCCCATAGATCTTCACCCAAGGTTCGTATAACCCGTTGAAATTGATCTTATCTCTCATTCTTATGGATTTTATTAACTGTCGTTGCTGATCTGTTATTGCTTTCATTCCCATAATGGCCATTTGCAGCAAAAGCTCTTCCTCCGGAACTCCCAAGATTACGGTTTCTAACCCTATATCTTCTTCAAACTTGAAAGACAGAGAAAGGAAGCCTTCGCATGACAAAGAAGTAAGAAATACTTTCTTTTTGGTAAAACAATATTGTTGCATCTATTTCTTATCTGTGTTGTTCTTCGCAGGATTCC
>NW_020620186.1:0-464 GCF_003573695.1 Papaver somniferum
CAACACACCTTTCCTCTTAGTGTTGATACGTGCAAACTTCTCAACATTCACTACTGTGTTTCCAGGCATGCTGCCTCAATACATCCTTTCTCTTATTGTTGAGACGTGAAAATTCCTCAACACTCACCACTGTGTTGCCAGGCATGCTTCCTCAACACATCCTTTCTTTTAGTGTTGAGACGTGCAAATTCCTCAACACTTACTACTGTATTTTCAGGCATGCTGCCTCAACACACCCTCCTCTTGATGTTGAGACATCAAAATTCCTCAACACCACTATTTTGTTGTCAGGCATACTGCCTCAACACGTTTTCCTCTTAGTTTTGAGACGTGCAAATTCCTCAACACCACTACTGTGTTTCCAGGCATGTTGCCTCGTCACATCCTTTCCCTTAGTGTAGAGACGTGCAAATTCCTCAACACTCACCACTGTGTTTCAAGGCATGCTGCCTCAACACACCCTT
>NW_020620187.1:0-338 GCF_003573695.1 Papaver somniferum
TGTCAACACAGTAGTGAGTGTTGAGGAATTTGCACGTCTCAACACTAAGAGGAAGGATATGTTGAAGCAGCACATCTCAACACTATGAGGAAATATTTGTTGAAGCAGCATGCCTGGAAACACAGTGGTGAGTATTGAATAATTTGCACGTCTCAACACTAAGACAAAAGATGTGTTGAAGCAGCATGCCTGGCAACATAGTAGTGAGTGTTGAGGAATTTGCACGTCTCAACACTAAGAGGAAAGATGTGTCGAAGCAGCATGCCTGGCAACACAGTAGTGAGTGTTGAGGAATTTGCACGTCTCAACACTAAGAGGAAAGATGTGGAAGAAGCATG
>NW_020620188.1:0-302 GCF_003573695.1 Papaver somniferum
CAACACATCCTTTATCTTAGTGTTGAGACGTGAAAATTACGCAACACTCACCACTGTGTTTCCAGGCATGCTGCCTCAACACATCCTTTCTCTTAGTTTTGAGACGAGCAAATTCCTCAACACTCACAACTATGTTTCCAGGAATGCTTCCTCAACACATCCTTTATCTTAGTGCTGAGACGTGAAAATTACTCAACAGTCCCCACTGTGTTGTCAGGCATGCTGCCTCAACACATCCTTTCTCTTAGTGTTGAGACGTGCAAATTCCTCAACACTCACCACTGTGTTGCCAGGGATGCTGC
>NW_020620189.1:0-446 GCF_003573695.1 Papaver somniferum
CAACACATTTTTCCTCTTAGTGTTGAGACGAGAAAATTCCTCAGCATTCACCACTGTGTTGTCAGGCAAACTGCCTCAAAATATTTTTCCTCTTAGTGTTGAGACGAGAAAATTCCTCAACACTCATTTCTGTGTTGCCAGGCAAACTGCATCAACACATTTTTCCTCTTAGTGTTGAGACGAGAAAATTCCTCAGCACTCACCACTGTGTTTCCAGGCAAACTTCCTCAACACATTTTTCCTCTTAGTGTTGAGACGAGAAAATTCCTCAACACCCATCACTGTGTTTCCAGGAAAACTGCCTCAACACATCTTTCCTCTTAGTGCTGAGACGAGAAAATTCCTCAGATTTCACCACTGTGTTGCCAGGAAAACTGCCTCAACACATTTTTCCTCTTAGTGTTGAGACGAGAAAATTCCTCAGCACTCATCACTGTGTTGCCAGG
>NW_020620190.1:0-661 GCF_003573695.1 Papaver somniferum
CTAGAAACACAGTAGTGGTGTTGATGAATTTGCTCGTCTCAACACCAAGAGGAAAATGTGTTGAGGAAGCATGCCTAGCAACACAGTAGTGGTGTTGCGGAATTTTCGCATCTCAACACCAAGAGGAAGAATGTGTCGAAGAAGCATGCCTAGCAACACAGTAGTGCTGTTGAGGAATTTGCACGTCTCAACACCAACAGCAAGAAGGTGTCGAGGAAGCATGCTAGCAACACAGTAGTAGTGTTGAGGAATCTGCACATCTCAACACCAAGAGGAAGAATGTGTCGAGGAAGCATGCCTAGCAACACAGTAGTGGTGTTGAGGAATTTGCACGTCTCAACACCAAGAGGAAGAATGTTTAAGGAAGATTTCCTAGCAACACAGTAGTGGTGTTGAGGAATTTGCACGTCTCAATACCAAGAGAAAAAATGTGTTGAGGAAGCATGCCTAGAAACACAGTAGTGGTGTTGAGGAATTTGCACGTCTCAACACCAAGAGGAAGAATGTGTCGAGGAAGCATGCCTAGAAACGCAGTAATGGTGTTGAGTAATTGGCAAGTCTCAACACCAAGAGGAAAATGTGTTGAGAAAGCATGCCTAGCAACACAGTAGTGGTGTTGAGGAATTTGCACGTCTCAACACCAAGAGGAAGAATATGTCGA
>NW_020620191.1:0-441 GCF_003573695.1 Papaver somniferum
CAACACCACGGAGTTAGCGTAGAAAACAAACAAGATCACACTCGATGAATTGGGATTATACCTTCGACACAAGCCGAAGCCTCTTCATATTCATTAACAACCGCATCTCGAGCTTCATCAAGATGATCATATTCCGCGGATAGTTTCTTATAGTCTAGTTGAAGGTTGGTGAGAGTAAATTTACAGGCATCTAATTCTACCTGCTTCATCGAGTCCACATGACGAAGGTGGTCGACCTCTTTATTTATCTCTGAGACCCCTTTGCTGAGTCTATACATGCACACTTCAAGATTCCTCTCAGACTCAGCAAGACGGGCTACATCGGCACGAGACGCGGAAAGAGCATTGCTGAGAGCATAGACTTCAGCACGAGCATCATCTCGTTCCCTGGCAAGACCAAGCATATTATCTTGGACCCCTGAAAGAGGAATGGACCGCGCC
>NW_020620192.1:0-713 GCF_003573695.1 Papaver somniferum
AACTTACATATTCATAAGAAGAAGAAAGATATTGACCACGACGAGTTACATCTTTGAGCAATACTGAAATCGCTCACCTTCATTTTCCAGCAGACTCTCAATCAACTCTAATATCAACACCCATTTTTGAATTCTTCTTCTTTACTTTCAAAATCACCCCAGATTACTTCAATTGAAGTTTCTCTGTTGGAGTTTGGGGGACTACGAAAATAAAACAACGAACGAGGAGGAGGAAGAAAAAAGAAAAACCAAAAAAGAAAAAAAAAGGTGGCCAGGATTCGAACCCGTAACGTTTAGGTGACGTTACCCTAGATTTTACTACAATGCCCTTCAACTATTACAACATTTCCAACCTCCGTGTCCGCACATTAAATCTAGGTGATTACCCATCATTTTTTGTTATATTTACGCCAATTTTAGTGAGAAATGGAAGCATAGAGGGGCTCTTTAGTCCTTTCATCGTTGATTGAAAATTGTTTGGAACACCAAAATCCAATCTTTTTGTGTGAATCGATGACTTAGGATTTACAAAAAAGTGGTCATATAAATGTCCTCCGTCGCTTCACTTGGTCGGCCCAATTAACTTCTTTTCTAATTTATGAATTGGGTATTTGTAATTTTTTATAGATCAATGATTCATCATACACGATTGATTCAATTTGATGTTTGTTTTTATGAATCCTGAGAATAAGTTTGGGAATATTTTCCGGAGA
>NW_020620193.1:0-1041 GCF_003573695.1 Papaver somniferum
TCGGAAATTGATTTCTGAGACTAAATTGTAAACTAGATAAACTCATCTTTAAGAGAAAAAGTTATAAATATGTATTGTAATTACAATTAATATGTTCTAAGGCAATACGTCCAGTAAAAATTGCATTTCTATGTACGTTGATTCAAGAAAATATGAAGGAAGTCAAATTTCACAATAGAAGAAGGATGAAAGACCAAGAAGAACTAATCCAAATCCTAACAAATTTCATCTATCTTGAATCAAATAGAAAGACAAAGCCAACACAAAAAGAAAGAGTTCATAAAAATGTTGAGTTTTATATACGTTAACTCAAAAAAGTCTACACACTTCGTTATACATCTGAAATTGATTTCTGAAACTAAATTGTAAACTGGATAAACTCATCTTTAACAGAAAAAGTTTGAAAAATGTACTGTAATCTCAATTTATATGTTCTAAGGCATTACGTCTAGTAAAAATTGCATTTCTATGCACGTTGATTCAAGAAAATATGAAGGAAGTCAAATTTCACAATAGAAGAAAGATGAAAGACCAAGCAGAACTAATCCAAATCCTAACAAATTTCATCTATCTTGAATCAAATAGAAAGACAAAGACAACACAAAAAGAAAGTGTTCATAAAAATGTTGAGTTTAATATACGTTAACTCAAAAAAGTCTACACACTTCGTTATACATCTGAAATTGATTTCTGAAACTAAATTGTTAACTGGACAAACTCATCTTTAGCAGAAAATGTTTGAAAAATGTATTGTAATCACAATTAATATGTTCTAAGGCAGTACGTCTAGTAAAAATTGCATTTCTATGTACGTTGATTCAAGAATATATGAAGGAAGTCAAATTTCACTATAGAAGAAGGACAAAAGACGAAGCAAAACTAATCCAAATCCTAACAAATTTCATCTATCATGAATCAAATAGAAAGACAAAGACAACACAAAAAGAAAGTGTTCATAAAAATGTTGAGTTTTATATACGTTAACTCAAAAAATTCTACACACTTCGTTATACACCTGAAATTGATTTCTGAAACTAAATT
>NW_020620194.1:0-555 GCF_003573695.1 Papaver somniferum
ACGTATGAACAATTGAGCAACACTCAATCTTCAAAAAGAGTGTGGGAGGAGAACATGGATTTCTCAGTGACTAAAATCCAAAGGTGGAATGAGCCAGCTGAAGAAAGCAATTTGTCAAATGGGTCATACAACTATATTCATGGAACACTGAAGGATTCAAGTTTGGCATGGAACTTGGATAACTCTTTGACTGTAAATTGTGAAAGGAATAATGATCTGAGTAATCAGTTTGCATTAGTAACTTTTTGTGGGCCACCACATGAGGCGCCTTTAACAGTTAGGCTGCATATAAGAGAAGGCAACCAGATCCAGGAAATGGGATAAATCAACAAAGGTAAAGAAATAATTCAAACCAGCGCGGCGTTTGAAGATCTCAATCAAAATTTCTCGATGGAAAGAGATCTGGTTAATCCAGATGAAACTTCCAAAATGCCAGATTTCTCGAAGCCACTTGAAGGGGGAACAAAACTGCGACTCGACAAAGGGAAGCTACTCAAATTGATGAGAGACAAAGAATTGAAGCAATTGGGTTATGGAATGGATCTTAACAAATAT
>NW_020620195.1:0-361 GCF_003573695.1 Papaver somniferum
CAACAGACTCACAGAGATTTCAAAGTCAATAGAAGAAGCATGATACTCTTTCCTCTGAAGACAAAACCTTATTACACCCTCCTGGCCGAACCGACTAGGCCTCTCCTTCACTTTCCGGACCAGTCAGAAGAATCGAGACATACTTGGGATGATTTCTCCTAATCGTGGCGGATGTTGTAAAGAACTCATCATCTATGTTTGTCTTGGAATTGCCAACATATTTCGGTACGGCAGAACTTTTCTCAAATGACATCCTAACGAAAATTCTCTCACGCTACTTCCACCTTCGAAATAACTACAATGGAACAATACAAAGAGAAATTATTACAGAAAGTGCATGGAAATTATTTTACCAGACACA
>NW_020620196.1:0-361 GCF_003573695.1 Papaver somniferum
CAACAGCAAAAGGGCAGGCAGCAGCAGCTGCAGCAGAAGCAGGAGCTGCACTGCAAGGCTAAGGAAGGCAGCAGAATGTACAAGATGAAAAGGCAATGTAAAAGAAAACAGAGAAGGAGTAACAGCAGGGGAAGCAAACAATGCAGAGCAATGAAAGAAAAACTAAACAGAAAAAAAACAAAACAAAAGCAAAGAACAAAACAAGATAACCAAGGCCTAAGGCCAAGGGCAAGGTTGTGGAGAAACTAACATGAAGCAAGGCTAGACTAAGGCATTCAGGAGGTATACTAAAAGAATGGAAGAGAACTAGCTTGCTATAAGCACTAGTTTCTCCCAATGCACAATCAACACTACAACCTAA
>NW_020620197.1:0-578 GCF_003573695.1 Papaver somniferum
TGGGTTTAAAAACCCAGAATACAACATATAAGTCCAAATTAAACAAGCTCACAAAAATTAAATACAAGCCCACAAATTAATTATTACAAACCCAACAGAAAATAAGAGAAGCCCAAAAATTGGCTTTAATATTACAAGCCCACAATTAAAAAAAAATTGGAAGCCCACAATTCGGGTTCTCTTAAATGGGTTACCTTTTAAGCACAGCCCAGCTGCTCTGATATTGTTGCAAAAACCCAGTTGGGCTTTGGTTCTTTTCCTTGGTGGCGTCCCAGCAGAGGAAAAACAGGTTCAAAACAGCAGGTCCAACAGCAAATGAAGTGAAGCAGATGCAGATGCAAATGCTATGCAGTGAAATGCAAAAATAGCTAACAAAACAACAAGAAAAACACAGCACCAATCCCCGGCAACGGCGCCAAAAACTTGGTGGGCCTCTAAAAGGTCTAAAAATTATCCCCGGCCAAAAACTTGGTGGGTCCGGAGATATGTATAAAATTAAGCGCAATAAAACGCGGGCCTACAGTAATACCACAAGTGCACGGTCGTTGGTTGTAGTCCGTGCAAGTACGGGTCGATCC
>NW_020620198.1:0-1085 GCF_003573695.1 Papaver somniferum
CTCAGCTGGGTTTAAAAACCCAGAATACAAAATACAAGTCCAATGAAAGAATTTAAACAAGCCCACAAATTAAACAAACAAGCCCACAAAAATTAATTACAAACCCAACAGAAAATAAAAAGCCCAAAAATTGGCTTTAATATTACAATCCCACAATTAAAAATTGGAAGCCCACAATTCGGGTTCTCTTAAATGGGTTACCTTTTAAGCACAGCCCAGCTGCTCTGATATTGTTGCAAAAACCCAGTTGGGTTTTGGTTCTTTTCCTTGGTGGCGTCCCAGCAGAGGAAAAACTGGTTCAGAACAGCAGGTCCAACAGCAAATGAAGTGAAGCAGATGCAGATGCAAATGCTATGCAGTGAAATGCAAAAATAGCTAATAAAACTACAAGAAAAACACAGCACCAGTCCCCGGCAGCGGCGCCAAAAACTTGGTGGACCTCAAAGATATTATATTTAAATGCAAAATGGTCCCCGGCAGCGGCGCCAAAAACTTGGTGGGCCCGGAGAAGCGTGAAAAATTAAGCGAAATGAAACGGGCCTACAGTAATACCGCAAGTGCACGGTCGTCGGTTGTAGCTCGTGCAAGTACGGGTCGATCCACAGAGACTGGGTGTGTTTGGAGTTTCTAGCTATTTTGGGTTTCTAAATTGCTGTTGGGCTTTTGAGTGGTCAATGGGCTTTGAGTACCCTTCTGTTTTGGACTATGGGCTTAGTGAAGTGATCTGGGCCTTGAGCCTCTGAAGTTTACTGGGCTTGGATATGAACTTGGGTTCAATGGAGTGAACTGAGCCTTGGGCTCAGTTGGATGAGCCTCAGGTTAAGCTAGGCTTTTCTTGTTCTGAACCTATTTCTGGGCCTTTGGTTGTGAACTGAACCTTGGGCTTTGTAGCTTATGACCTGGGCTTTGGTTAAGTTCAGTGGACTGATGGGCCTTTGGTCTTCGAACCTGGGCTTGGTTTGGACTGGTTTGAGCTTTGGGTTGAGCTGGGCTTTCACAGTGAACTTTCACAGTAAAAGTGAAATGGGCCTTAGCTTGAGCTGGGCTTCTGAATTGATTTGAATTGCACTGGGTCTTTGGTAACA
>NW_020620199.1:0-970 GCF_003573695.1 Papaver somniferum
TAGAAGGCTTCCTCGCATTCAGCGGTCCATTCGAACTTGCTCCCTTTTTTGTATTTGTCCGATGACCTGGGGATGAATCTTCCCAGAGCCGCTAGGGATCCGTTGAGCTTCTGGACTTCTTTCAGGTTCTTTGGGGACGGCATTTCTACGATGGCCTAGATCTTGGCGGGATCCACTTAGATGCCCCTCTTCGTTACTAGATATCCGAGGAATTTCCCTGAGGTGACGTCGAATGTGCATTTTACTGGTTTCACTTTCATGTTGTGTTTCCTCATTGCTTCGAAGATATCCCTCAAGTCTCGATGGTGGTCTTTGCGCAGCTTACTTTTGACGAGCATATCATCGACGTAGACTTCTATAGTGTTCTCGATCCATGGTTTGAAGATAGCATTAACCATCCTCTGGTATGTTGCCTCTGCATTTCAAAGTCCAAAGGGCATCCTTGTGTAACAATAGAGGTCGTGCGGGGTGTAGAATGTTGTGTGTTGTTGATCTTCTTCTGCAAGGCTACTTGGTTGTAACCGGAATATCCATCCATGAATGACAGTTCTTCGTATCCTTCAACAGCTTCTACCAGCTGATCGATGCTTGGGAGTGGGTATCTATCCTTTGGACATTCCTTGTTGAGGTTAGTAAAGTCGATGCATATTCTTACTCCTCCATTCTTCTTCGGCACGATCACCATGTTCGAGATCCATGTTGGATACTTCAATTCCTTGATGAACCCTTCTTCTAACAGTTTGCAGAGCTCCTTCTCAATTTCTTGGTGATACTCCGGTGCTACCTTTCGTACTTTATGCCTAAAAGGGGTCGTGCCCGGCTTTATACGAAGCTCGTGCTGAATTATCTTCGGATCAATTCCTGGAATGTCTCCTAATTTCCACGCAAAGATGTCGGCATATTCCATGAGTAGCTTGATTAGGGACATCTCTATTTATTTGTCCATTAAAGTCCCTATCTTAATCCTCTC
>NW_020620200.1:0-659 GCF_003573695.1 Papaver somniferum
TTTTTATTGGAAACATGCTAATGATCAGGACATGTCGGGCTATAGACCCACATGATCTTGATATTTTAGCCAAATTTTGAAGTCTAGGCCTCATAAATAAGATTTTCTACTTAGAAAAGTTTCGAGTGTACATTCGAAAAATACACACTCGAAAAGACTCGAACGCTATAATTTAGCTCAAGAGGTGTCTATGTTGATTGAAAACATGTTATTTATCAGGACATGTTGGTTTATAGACCCACATGATCTTGATATTTTAGCCATGTTTTGAAGCCTAAGCCTCATAAACACGAATTTGCTACTTAAAGTAGTTTCGAGTGTACATTTGAATAATACACACTCGAAAAGACTCCAACGCTATAATTTAGCTCAACAGGTGTCTATTTTTATTAGAAACATGCTAATGATCAGGACATGTTGGATTATAGACCCACATGATCTTGATATTTTAGCCAAATTTTGAAGTCTAGGCCTCATAAATAAGATTTTATTCTTAGTGAAGTTTCGAGTGTACATTCGAAAAATACACACACGAAAAGACTCGAACGCTATAATTTAGCTCATGAGGTGTCTATTTTTATTGGAAACATGCTAATATTCAGGACATGTTGGTCTATAGACCCACATGATCTTGATATTTTAGCCAAGTTTTTCAAGCC
>NW_020620201.1:0-840 GCF_003573695.1 Papaver somniferum
CAACTGCTAGTTTCTATATACTTAGGCAACAGGTTAATCACAACTACGGTTTTCATTAGTTTCCAAAAACATCAACAACAAACATATGGAAACTTAATAAAACGCACTAGTAGCCTCATATTTATGCAACTAAGCTTCGACAATTAACCTATTGCCTAGTTGCATGACCCTTTGGAACTAAACGACAACAACCTCAAATTGCCAAAGGTTTGAGCAACACGGTAACACCAAACTATATTTTATGTTAATTGTTAAGCCTTATCCGACCACTAAAACTCAACAATTACAAGAAAGTTTTTTTGTAATTTTAACAAAGTCATCTTACCATTAATAAAAGTTATTATCCTATGCAGTAACAATTGTATCATATAAAGTTTTTCATACAATTTGCAGATAATGAACAAACACAGTTGAATTGATGTACCAAACTTCCTAGCCAAATGTCGTGGTATTCGTACACTTCCCACAACATCAAACAAAAAATCTCATAGCAATAAGCTCATAGAAAAAATCCGGAGATTGATTTTATACAACAACAACGCAGCCTTTAGTCCCGATCCAACTGGGGTCTGCTAGCAACAACCAAGCCTAAGTCGTAAAATGCAGATCGAAGATTGGCTTTATAATTGAATAATATCTGAACAATATTGTTTTATTGGATAATAATGTACATTTTTTTAATTATGTAATGGAAGTTGCATAACAGTTCATGTCATTCAGAAAAACATGTCCAATACATACAGGTCTACAAGATGAAAATGAAGTTATAAGTCTGTTTAAAAGCTAACATGTAACAAACATTTCTCCTTTTTTAGTATATAAAATTTAAATACACAGGTC
>NW_020620202.1:0-615 GCF_003573695.1 Papaver somniferum
GTCTAGTAAAAATTGCATTTCTATGTACGTTGATTCAAGAAAATATGAAGGAAGTCAAATTTCACAAAAGAAGAAGGATGAAAGACCATGCAGAACTAATCCAAATCCGAACAAATTTCATCTATCTTGAATCAAATAGAAAGACAAAGCCAACATAAAAAGAAAGAGTTTATAAAAATGTTGAATTTAATATACGTTAACTCAAAAAAGTCTACACACTTCGTTATAAGTCGTAAATTGATTTCTGAGACTAAATTGTAAACTAGATAAACTCATCATTAACAGAAAAAGTTTGAAATATGTATTGTAATCACAATTAATATGTTTTAAGGCAGTACGTCTAGTAAAAATTGCATTTCTATGTACGTTGATTGAAGAAAATATGAAGGAAGTCAAATTTCACAAAAGAAGAAGGATGAAAGACCATGCAGAACTAATCCAAATCCGAACAAATTTCATCTATCTTGAATCAAATAGAAAGACAAAGCCAACATAAAAAGAAAGAGTTTATAAAAATGTTGAATTTAATATACGTTAACTCAAAAAAGTCTACACACTTCGTTATAAGTCGTAAATTGATTTCTGAGACTAAATTGTAAACTAGATAAACTCATC
>NW_020620203.1:0-663 GCF_003573695.1 Papaver somniferum
AACACGAGGAGAAGTTGGAAAGATAGTACCTGGGTGAAGAAAATAAAAAACTAATATACAACATACAATCCGCCTCGATGGTCAATCAAGGGTAAATAGGGTCCTCCAGAGGGACCTCCTCAACATCACCTGTAGGAAAGGGCTCTAAAAAGGGTTTCAATCTCTGACCGTTAACCTTCGAAGAAATACTACCATCCGGTGACATAATTTCAACAGCTCCATGAGGATAAACAGTGCGAACAATAAAAGGACCCGTCCACCGAGAACGCAACTTCCCAGGGAAAAGATGTAAGCGGGTATCATACAGAAGAACTTTTTGACCTGGAGAAAATGTCTTTCTTAGAATATTCCTATCATGCACAAGTTTCATTTTGTTCTTATACTCCTTCGCACTATCATACGCATCTCTACGAATCTCTTCCAACTCATTGAGCTGGAGTTTCCTATGGGCTCCTGCCTTGTCGAGTGAAAAATTTAGCTGCTTAACAGCCCAATAAGCTCTATGTTCTAACTCAACAGGTAAATGACATGCCTTGCCATAAACAAGCCGATAAGGCGACATTCCAATAGGGGTCTTAAACGCAGTACGGTAAGCCCATAAGGCATCAGTAAGCCTAGACGACCAGTCTTTCCGATTAGGATTAACTGTTTTCTCTAATATAC
>NW_020620204.1:0-297 GCF_003573695.1 Papaver somniferum
AAAAGTTTGAAAAATGTATTGTAATTACAATTAATATGTTCGAAGGCAATACGTCTAGTAAAAATTGCATTTCTATGTACGTTGATTCAAGAAAATATGAAGGAAGTCAAAATTCACAATAGAAGAAGGATGAAATACCATGTACAACTAATCCAAATCCTAACAAATTTCATCTATCTTGAATCAAATAGAAAGACAAAGCCACCACAAAAAGAAAGAGTTCATAAATATGTTGAATTTTATATACTTTAACTCAAAAAAAGTCTAAACATTTCGTTATAAGTCGGAAATTGATTT
>NW_020620205.1:0-454 GCF_003573695.1 Papaver somniferum
TGGCAACATAGATGACCGTCAGGGACGGTGGGCAACTGGAAGCTGTTCCACACAGTACCGTGCTAATATCTTGCCATTACGATGACATCTTCAACCTTGTGAACTTTAGGGATTCTTGTGTGGTGGTATGGAACGTCATTCAAGATACCTGGTCGAGATATCCTCTTGGAACTGGTCAATTATGATTCTTTTTATTGATGTTGACACTTTTGGATGCCTGGGCAGGTGATATGGGACATGTGCTCAGAACGTCTAAATTTTTTTCATGACGACTTGAAGAAACCCGTGATTTCTGAGCATCTAGTATGGGACTTTTGCTCAGGAAATCCAAACCGAAGAGATTTTCAAAAATAGTTTTGGTTTTGAATTTCGGGGACGAAATTCTTAAAAGGGGTGAAGAGTATGAACACCCCGTGCTTTTAGCATGGCGCATGCTAAAAGATGTGCCATTGCT
>NW_020620206.1:0-564 GCF_003573695.1 Papaver somniferum
AGCTTATGAGAGAGATTTCTTATATATTGATTTGGCTAATTTATAAACAAAAGAAGTAAACCTATTAATCAGAGAAAACCTGACACTGGAAGCAACATATTATCGCCTACAATATCAAAAAAAGAAGAAGAGTAAACTAAAACACTAAACCGCAATGAAGCTGAATATTCAAGAGATTTATACCTTACTTGAAGATTAGGGTTTTAGATGAAGAGAGGCGAATAGGGTTCTGGAGATAAGCAAGAAGAAGCTTATATATTGACGTGGAAAAGTCGTTTTAGCCGCCAGATCCCATGAAAATACCATAACTTTGTCGCTTGAGTTTAGCATATATCTTAAAACGGAGATCATCGGTACTTAAAATAAGAGTTTATTAATATGAATGGTAAGCATCTGCATTAGCTTAGGCCTTAGAATTTTTAGATTTCTTTCTCAACATAAATTTAATAATAACAGAAATGGAGCACGTACCTTAATTTAGGAGTCTCAAATTTATTTCTCAAAGTAGATATAAATACGTTCGTAGGATATATATGTTTTTTCCTAAATCCTCCTAAAAATACA
>NW_020620207.1:0-389 GCF_003573695.1 Papaver somniferum
CATCAAGTTCAGCTTGGGACTTAGCCATTGCAACCTCCAACTGCTGAGCCTTCTCTAGCTTAGCAGCATACTCCACATCAACATCTCCAGTTATATTAATATCTGTTGTTTCATTAGAAGACTGTTGCTTTGAAGCCTTCTTACCCTTTTTCTTACGCTGCGCCACCTTCCATTCTGTACCTTGTTGGACCTCAGAACTAGATCGCTGTTGGACAGCTACAATCTGTTGCGTCAGAACTTGGTTATCCACATTGTTTTTAGCTTGTTTTCTACATTCCTGATCTGTATGACCAATTATCTTGCACTTAGAACAGAATTTCGGAACCTTTTGAATTTCAACAGGCTGCAGGAAATCCACACCACCACCAGAAACATGGATAGCATCAGTA
>NW_020620208.1:0-626 GCF_003573695.1 Papaver somniferum
TCCCACTACCTTTTGTGAACATGTCGAAATGGCTATCTGTGCTCTATGTAGTGGATCTGATCACCAAGTCAATGATTGTCCGGAAATGCATGCATTCCAGGAATCTAAGCTTGAGCAAGCAAATGCTATGTTTCAAAAACAAGAGCACAACCCATATTCACAGACCTACAATCCAGGATGGAGAAACCACCCCAACTTTTCATGGTCCAAAGGCCCTGCCCAAGGAGGACCATCTCAACCAAATCAAGGCTATCAAAACAACCAAGGCTACCAATACCCTAGAAATCCTCAACAGCAGTCGTACCCTCAATACACTGCTGATAAGAAATTGTCCAGCATTGAAGAAAGTATCAATCAATTGACCCAACATCTGATGAAAAACGAGAAAGCAACTGATCAGCGAGTCACCGCTCTAGAACTACAGATGGGTCAAATTTGCGATGCATTGAATACAAGAGAAAAGGGTAAACTTCCTAGCCAACCCCAACAAGTTTTTGGCTCAGAAATTTGCACGCGCACGATCTACCAATACATGTATGGCCTCGATCTTCAAGGTGTTGGATAGGAAGTTACGATTGCCAATCACTTTAGAATACTGAACGAAACTTGACTAGCTTGTTCTTTGG
>NW_020620209.1:0-342 GCF_003573695.1 Papaver somniferum
CAACATGAGTTCAGTAATAGGTTGCAGTTTCATCCAATCTGATATATTTCACACCTTAAATCTCACCTGGACGAGAACATCGAGTTATTATATGGTAATCTTGCAACCTGAGTTCAGTAATAGGTTGTAGTTTCATCCAATATGATATATTTCACACCTCAAATCTCACCTGGACGAGAACATCGGGTCTGTATATGGTAATCTTGCAACATGAGTTCAATAATAGGTTGCAGTTTCATCCAATCTGATATATTTCACACCTCAAATCACACCTGGACAAGAACATCGGGTCTGTATATGGTAATCTTGCAACCTGAGTTCAGTAATAGGTTGCAGTTTCAT
>NW_020620210.1:0-2189 GCF_003573695.1 Papaver somniferum
CTTTCCAAAAGGATTTCAAAGATGGATAGTTTAGTCACAACTAAGGTATCAATCCATAGTATTAGTTGTCTTGTTAGGGTACAACTAATCACAAATTGAAAACATCTAATGGAGCATGAGTTGATGCAACAACAAATAATTGATCTAACAACCTAGGATGCAGGACATAATAGATGAAAGTTATGCATTGTAACATAAATACTAAACTGAATCCTATTCAATTAAGCTCTGTAAGAACAATTTCATTAACAAAGAAACTAGCAGTAAGCTAAGGGCTTCATCAAAGCCCTAACTAAGAAAGTTATTTAATATCTTTGATAGAAACAGATGGAATTTTGATATTCATAAAATGCAAGCTCTTCCTTTTCAACTGAGTTCTATTAAGTCACTCAATAACAAAAGCAAGAGATTAAAACTAAGTTATGTTCTCCTCACTCCCTGCATACCCGATACACAACATAACCCCTCCTTTTATACATTGATTTCTCCCCCTTTTCTCAATCCCTAATACAACAGAAACAATATAAAATTCTTGGGATTTTGTTCTCGAAACTCACCACTTTGTAAGACTCTTCATTCATTCATCGCCACTGCACTTATCTTCATCCATTTGACTGATGTTGTTGTTGTAGAGAACTGAAAATTTAGACCTAACTTAACACGCCTGACCTTGTCTTTGACTAACCCAATTTGTGGATAAACTTCATTATGAACAACCACCCTAATCTTGTCACTTCCTTGATGGATTTGTTGGTGTTTGAAAGGGGAAACAAATTTAGACCTCTAGCTTTCAATTCTGTCACTTTTGAAAATAAGTCAGACGACCTAATTTTGTATTTCATAGCCTAGGGTTGACTGGAATGGATGGTGAATGATAAGAGAAAGGGTGATTCGTAGTAGAGAGAGATGAAACTGTCAAGAACGATGGACAAATTGATTTGATATGAACCGAAATATGGATAGAAATATATAAGACTGATAGAGTTAGGGTTGATAATTGATAGGGGGTTGTCGGGTGTGTAGGAGAAAGTGAAATGAAAGATGGATTAAGGATATGTTTGGGTGTTGTACATGAATACCTGTTTTTGGTATATGAGAATGAAACTTGGACCTGGATTCCTTTCTTTAACTCCCAACATGGGTATCTCTTGGATTTCGGCCCATTCATTTCATGATCAGATAATTCTTCTTCTTGAACTTCTCATCTACTAGTAGATCCATTATCTTCACAAGTCTGTTGGCACCCTGGCTGCCTTCTCCACACCCGCGTCTGCTTAACATCGACTTTGTATCTAGCTTGACAGGGCATTGTGACTCCACTTCCTTCATAACACATTCTCAGACCATTCTTTTCATTCCCCTAGCATTACAAAACAAAAGTCAGGATAATTGCCACACATTTTACTTACAACGAACAAGAACTACAAAATACATAATTTGGCATAAATAAAAGCAATTAGTGCAGCAAAGTACCATAAACACCTACAAAATGATAAGAATGTATGCAATATTAGGTGCCCATCATATGCTAGGTTTTGAATCCTTGCTTCTTTCTATGCAGTATTCCCTTATAATACAGTCACCAGGATACCTCAAGATTCTTTCAAAGTTTCACATGTAGTCACATGATGTTGGAGATCTTGGTTTATGACAGGTTTAATATCAAGGTATAGATTCAACTGGAAGTTCAATAAACTAGTATAGATAATAACAAATTACCAATTAGTGTTATGTCGATTCTATGAAGTCTGTATATAAACTATATATAATTCGTAACTCCATATATCAAAGTTGTATATAACAACTAGTATATCTTTCCTTGGCATTTCGATCATAGTATAATGACCAAGTCACGATACTAGAAACATGTAAACAAACTATAATTCATATATTAAGTTTTCAACATAAACTGACCCGAAAGAAATTTAGATAGAAATGGAACAAGTCAAGTCTGTATTACTAACCTTGAACTGAAGGATGATGTATTCATTGATGCCGATGCTTCTTCGTGTTCTTCACGAGTAACAAGAGAGAGTCTCTATATTATATGTTCCTTATCTAACCTAACGAAGTTGACTCTAGTAATCAAATCAAATAGGTTTAAGTTTTGGAACTAAAATATGACAACCAAGCTTGACTGATAAATGTTCACTTTTAAAAAATTTCCTTATTAAAAATTTGATTTTTTT
>NW_020620211.1:0-316 GCF_003573695.1 Papaver somniferum
CAACATGTCCTGATAATTAGCATGTTTTCAATCAAAATAGACATCTCTTGAGCTAAATTATAACGTTCTAGTCTTTTCGAGTGTGTATTTTTCGAATGTACACTCGAAACTGCTCTAAGTAGAAAATATTATTTATGAGGCCTAGACTTCAAAACTTGGCTAAAATATCAACATCATGTGGGTCTATACACCAACATGTCCTGATCATTAGCATGTTTTCAATCAAAATAGATACCTCTTGAATTAAATTATAGCGTTCGAGTCTTTTCGAGTGTGTATTATTCGAATGTACACTCGAAACTGCTCTAAGTAGAAA
>NW_020620212.1:0-352 GCF_003573695.1 Papaver somniferum
CAACATTTTTATGAACTCTTTCTTTTTGTGTTGCCTTTGTCTTTCTATTTGATTCAAGATAGATGAAATTTTTTAGGATTTGGATTAGTTTTGCATGGTCTTTCATCCTTCTTCTATTGTGAAATTTGACTTGCTTCATATTTTCTTGAATCAGCGTACATAGAAATGCAATTTTTACTTGACGTATTGCCTTAGAACATATTAACTGTAATTACAATACATTTCTCAAACTTTTTTTTGTTAAAGATGAGTTTATCTAGTTTACAATTTAGTCTCAGAAATCAGTTTCCGTCTTATAACGAAATGTGTAGACTTTTTTTGAGTTAACGTATATAAAATTCAACATTTTTAT
>NW_020620213.1:0-888 GCF_003573695.1 Papaver somniferum
TAATCTAATTGATTCCGGACTCAACCAAACTAGCATTCAAATCATAAAACAATATCAACCATGAATCATAAACAATAAAGTTTTGAGACAAAACTAATTCATTGATTTAAATAACATGCTTGAGAAATCAACTTTTATCCCATAACCATTAATTGAGTTTAGTTACTCATAATAATGGAGTTCACCATAATCATAATCATAAAATAATTGAAGAAGATGAAAAATAAAACGAAAGCAAACTCTAGTTGTAGCTATCTCCAAAGCTCCAAGAATAATACGTGATTTTCAAAGTTGTATAAAACTTTTGTTTTTGTAGCTTTTCTCCCTTCCAAAACTAGGTCAAGTCTTCAAAAGCCCATCACCAAGAAGTCCACCAGGCCCATGTAGAAAATATGTCAAAAAATTATCGCCGGAAAGTGGTCGGAAACCGGCCGGAAATTGGCATGAACTGTCGCCGGAAAACATCTCAGGTGACCGGCAAAGTCCGCCCGGTCACCGGTCAAACGAGTCAGTCAACACGGTCAACTGAGTTAACTCGGGTCAAGCACCGATTCAGATCGAGTCAACTGGATTAATACTGAGTCAGGTCCTGATTAGAGTCAGCTAATGACTCATTTGCCAAAGCCTAGGCCATTTTGCACAGGCCAAAGCTAATGTTGCACAATGATTGTGCATCACTGCAACTCAGCCAGCCAGAACTGTACCTTCAGTTCATATACCACCATTTGAATCGCAGCTGCAAAATCATACAGCTCTAGCCTTCTCAGCATCACTACATCCTTGGATTTGTTCTCAACTGCACAATCTACTCCATTTGTTCACTGCAGCTTCAGCCATAGCATTGCAACCTTCTGTAGCTTATTTCCAACAGCTGCAACTAACATTTCA
>NW_020620214.1:0-848 GCF_003573695.1 Papaver somniferum
AGTTTGGTTTCAACCAACCCAAACACACCAACAAAATTTGTAAACCCCATTCATTCTTCTGATTTAATTTCTCTCATTCGAAAACTACCTTTCCATTATCAAACATGGCTAAATTTACTAGAAATGAAGATGTTGCAATAATCGGTGCTTGGTGTGCGATAAAAAGTGACCCGATTATAGGTAAGGGTCAAGAAGGGAGAGAGTTCTGGTCCCGTATTGTAGTTGAATACAAGGCACAATGGAGGGGCAACACCAATGGGACTACCAAGTCCCTCCAGCAAAGAGTCGACACTTTGAAAAAAGAGGTTAAAAGGTTTGTTGGTCATGTTAGACAGTCTTTCAGGAATATGGCCAGTGGAGCGAACCCGGAAAATGCAGTGAGTTTGAAAACATTAATTATTTCATATATAATAATTCCTGACGACCTAACACTAATACCATTTTATAAATTTGAATGCAGTGCCAGGATGGCGAAGTGTTATACGAGGATGATAAGGAACACGGAAAACGTTGGAGACATCAGCAGGGTTTTGAAATTCTGAAGATGCACTTTCCAAAGGAATATGATCTGTCGATCTTAGATCCTCAAACTTCAATCCAAGCTACCCAACCAATCCAACCAATGAGCGATATGGAAGATAATGATGAAACGTTGCATGATTCACAAAATACCGGCGGTGAATCCTTGGATTACACCCGAAGAAATGCTTTTTATCGTGAACAAGGTCCCCCAAGGGGCCTTGGGAGAGTACAAGCAAAACAAAATAGACTAGAAGAAAGAAGGACAACTGAAGGAGTGAACCAGGCGTTAGAATATTTTAAACAAAGGAACGACGAAGATTACAATG
>NW_020620215.1:0-697 GCF_003573695.1 Papaver somniferum
TTAACAGAAAAACCTTGAAAAATGTATTGTAATTACAATAAATATGTTCTAAGGCAGTACGTATAAAAATTGCATTTCTATGTACATTGATTCAAGAATATATGATAGAAGTCAAATTTCACTATAGAAGAAGGACAAAAGACCAAGCAGAACTAATCCAAATCCTAACAAATTTCATCTATCTTGAATCAAATAGAAAGACAAAGACAACACAAAAAGAAAGTGTTCATAAAAATGTTGAATTTTATATACGTTAACTCAAAAAGTCTACACACTTCGTTATAAGTCGGAAATTGATTTCTGAGACTAAATTGTAAACTAGATAAACTCATCTTTAACAGAAAAAGTTTGAAAAATGTATTGTAATTACAATTAATATGTTCTAAGGAAATACGTCAAGCAAAAATTGCATTTCTATGTAAATTGATTCAAGAAAATATGAAGGAAGTCAAATTTCACAATAGAAGAACGATGAAAGAACAAGAAGAACTAATCCAAATCCTAACAAATTTCATTAATATTGAATCAAATAGAAAGAAAAAATCAACACAAAAAGAAAGAGTTCATAAAAATGTTGAATTTTTTATACGTTAACTAAAAAACGTCTACACTCTTCGTTATAAGTCGGAAGTTGATTTCTGAAACTATATTGTAAACTGGATAAACTCATCTTTAACATTAAAAGTTTGAAAAATGT
>NW_020620216.1:0-768 GCF_003573695.1 Papaver somniferum
GGTATGAGGTGAGGATTTTATTCTTAGGGAACAATGTTTTCATGTGTTATAAGGAAAGTAAATTCATGAACTTGGTTTGTGAATCAAAAAGGAAATCGACGAGTGTTATTGGTTTTGTTATTCATTGCTTATTTTATGAACAACCAATATGTGTGATTAGTAGAACCGTTCATGACTTGTTGTGTTCTTAGTAAAACTATTCACAAAGACCTGACTTATGTATTGGTATGACTTTTATTGGTGAAACCGATCTTAAGTAATCACCTGTGATGGTATGATAGGGTTTGTGATTTTATGTCTGACCAAAACTGGTAAAAAGGGAACTGATCCTAGTAAGAGGTGCAGTAAATCATAAAGGGGAACTGATCCTTGTATGAGGTGCAACAGATCTATAGCAGAAAGGGGAATCGATCCTATGGACATGTGCAACACATTTTTAGGCAAAGGGGAACCGATCCTATGGACATGTGCAACACATTCAAGTTAGATACCATATATATGTGGGGAACCGATCCTAGTACCTAGTCAACCAAATTTTAGAAAGCTAGTGTGACTATGCACAGTACTTACATGGAGGTAGAACCGAAACTTGTTTTGGTAGAACCGTTAAACCCATGATTTGTGATTGAATGTTATTTGATCAATCACATAGTTCTTGAAAGTCAGATGAACCAATTCTAAACTTGTTTGGAAGTGTGGCAAATTGGTTTCAAGGTTGTAAGTATGAAAGAGAACTTACAAAGTTAGGATGTCGACATACTTTGAACA
>NW_020620217.1:0-1567 GCF_003573695.1 Papaver somniferum
GAAAACAAAGAGTCTACCAATCTCATACAACCAGTAAATGCACCTCATGATAGTTGGGTTATTATGCATGAGCTCAGAGTTTCTATCACCACGGTAGGAGATGAGGGGTATAAGATGGAAGCCAGTCGAAATTCAATGAAACTCAATGAACTCAGTAGAGATCTTCTAGTTCTTGGATGTATACAAGCAAGTAAACTTGATTCAATCTTGACAACAGGATCCCTGCAAGTAAAACCAGTTCAGTTTGAATATGCCAACCAGTTCAAGAATCTTAAATCAATTGTTGGATCCTCTGCCAGAGCTGAAGTTATGATATTGGTAGCTCATGTGGTTAAGTCTATCCTTATTGGATACAAATCGATACAAGTAGTTGATCTCTTAACAGTAGGAATATGACGGCGACAACAACTCATCCACAGGTCAGGTTATTACAGTGAAGACAGTATGCTCAAGGGTGCTTATGTGGTTGGTTGCAGCATCTTTTGTTCTAATATCTCCTATGCTCAAGGGAGCTTATGCAGTCAATTGTGTTCCTCCTTTTATGTTAATTATGGCCACAACAGAACCATGACAGGGCTTGATCTCTGCAATTCACTTGAAAGGAAACAATGTGTTGTGAGCTCCTCCTTGAGGTCTACCAGGGTCACATTCATGTCTACTACTGGGTTCGAGATGTATTGCAGCCATGGTGCCTCTCATGGAGATAGGATCAATTCTCATCATCCATCCTTGAGGACAAGGATGATTTGGAGGGGTCGGTAGTTGTCATGAACCTACATGAGGCATACCACCTTGGTTATGGGCAATACCTATCAAGTTATTAGCCAGGCGTCGTTAGTATTTCTAGGATCGGTTAATCATGTGAGTGGCTCGTGCTCTGCACGATGATTGTATGTCGTCCAGCTTCATATATGGACTATTGTACATCGTTGAGAATTAGCTAATGAAAATGTGAAACTGTATCTTCTTCCCTAGATTCCTTCTGCAACTTCTTGTCTAACAATATCTTCTTATTATCCCCCTAATTCATCTAGTTCTTCCCCTAAACCTTTAATTTCTTGTATCTATCCAAAATCACCTCTATCCTTAGAGATTCAATATGTTCCTGATAATCTAATTTGTAGTGAGTTCACTACAAACCTCCACATGTATTCCTCTTTATTCCACGAGGGACTATCCCTAGCTATACATATGCGGTTTATCGCGCCACATACTCCAACAACCGAGCGGAACCAAAACATTAAACTATGTAAGCTGTAAAAAAAATGCATCACCTGAAATCATTCTTCTCAAGAATAATTGTGTAGATATTAACAATGTTAGGATCCTTGTTGTTTTTTTCCCCTTTAAGAATAGTCTGAAAAGAGTAAAACTCAGAATCGAATCAACAATACATAACGTATTTTATATTCTTACTACTTTAATGACATAATAAAAAGCTAATTCATTCACTTAAGATATTATATTTTAAAATGTTAAGTCATTTCCGATGACAACCATTTTAATCATATACAATGTAGTTCTAGTTTTTCAAATTTCCCAGGTATATTATGTACATGATTCAATT
>NW_020620218.1:0-620 GCF_003573695.1 Papaver somniferum
CAAATATTCTTCTATGAACGTCAACCCAAGAGCTTATGTACTGAGTGTTATATTGTTAATCACTCAAAAGATGTGTGTAAGGATGCAGCTGATTTCTTGAAAAAAGCTCATGAAAAACCTTACTTCGGGGGTAAAACTAGCAACATTCACAAAACCATCAATGTTGTCTCTAATACCAATGATAAACTCACTACAAAGACTCCAGTAGTATAGAAGATTCAGAAAAAGTTCACCAAGTCTGCCACTTTCATCCCGCCAAAAGATGGAGAAACCCTAAACATTTCTTCTCTTCTTAAAGAGGAAGAAATAGCAATGGAAGAAGATAGTAGATTTTGTAAAAGGTCTAGAACTGCTGATTCCAATACCACATCCACTGAGTCTTCTTCCCAAAGTACTATGTTGGTTTCAATCTCTGCCTCAATCAATACTCAATTGATCTCAACTGGAGATAAACTCACAGAACAGACACTCAAGGGGGATCAAGTAATTTCTCACTTGATAAAATCTATTTTGCATATAATTTCATTGCTTTTAGTCATTCAATTTTCATTCATATCTCATTTAAATTTTAATAGTTCACATAAAGTTAGTTTCATTACTGCATTAATCAGCCTTATTTT
>NW_020620219.1:0-303 GCF_003573695.1 Papaver somniferum
TTCAACCCAATCTCCCTTTATGATTCCTACACCACTAGGGTGAGGGAATTTGATGCACTGGTGGAAAGTTGAAGCTACACCTAGAATCCCATGTAGCCAAGGTCGACCAATTAACGCATTGTAGGGTGAATCTACATCAACGACACATAATAAGATTTCGGAAGATATTCCTTTCGATGGAATTCGCATAGTAACCTCCCCTTTAGGCTTGTTAGCAGTACCATTAAAACCATATATCTTATATGTTGATGGTATAAGATCATCATCTCTTCTACCCATGGTTTTATAAGTATGATAAAATAA
>NW_020620220.1:0-2369 GCF_003573695.1 Papaver somniferum
TTAACCATCCAATCACAACCAGAAACATCAACCCATTCTAATGGAAGACTTGGGTCTTTCAAAATGAGAAGTTTTATTCAAAGATAGAAACTGCAAGCGGGATGCTAATTGAAGAAACCCTAACTTCGCCACGAATATAAGGAAGGTAAAAAAAATAAGTCTGTAAAACATCAGGACAACTAAGTGACGAATATAAACAATAAAAGGGGAGAAGCTAGTCATTGAAAGTTAATGCGCGAATCGCCAATGCCTTAGTCAGAGCTCTTTCAAACACTTTCCCTAACAGTCTTTCGGGCAGCGAAGATTCCATCCGGAAGCCACATCAACAATAGCATCCTCAACATCCCACCCGGAAGTCGTCTCAGAAGCAATAACATCCGTCTCTTTACCGACATACGCCTCGACAACCGACCCCAGCATATGCCACCATGACTTCCCCAAGGTCACAGACAACAGTTTCATCGTATACTCCGAAAGTTGTTTCAGTTTCATCGACCGCGGCATCATCATCTTCCTCGGAAGTCTTCTCATCGACCTTTCGAGGAGAATTTCCTGATTCATTTTACATCAGAACCAAGGGTTATGACACCGTCCTGGACAGGGGAGCTACGTTGATTTTCCCCTAAAAATTTCACAAACTCGGTCTTTCGTCGTTTCAACTGAGAAGCAAACTGTCCCACCCTAACAGTGGGTCGTGAAGAGGTTTTGTTGTACCAAAGCCTCCCAACGCACTGGGATGCTTCGCCGCCTTCCCGTTCTTCCTCCAAAGATATGGCCCAAATAATTTCGCCAGCTTCACGGAACAGAGATTCAATTCTATTCAACGCCTCCCCATGAGAAAAAGACCGGTTTTCGCGGATTCCAAAGTTTATCCCCAAAGAGTTGGAGGCACGTCTGTGACTGGAAGATCTCATTATGCGCTACAAAACCAGAGAAAGGATAGAGGATAGACACGGCTTCAGGACAAAATTTGCGAATGAAGGATTAAAGATCATCCCCTATATCCAGCAAAGCGATGAGGTCCCGAAAAGGAAAGCCTCCTACTAGCCGCGGATTGAGGCGTGACATCAGATTCTAATAAAACCGTTTTCTACCAGCGAACATGAGGAAATGCCTGGACGTGAGGTGAATTAGGGTTTGGTGAAAAAACGTGGATGTACATGTTTAAGACACGCTTTCCCACGTTGTTACTTCTCTGCCGCCAGCACCGAGACTTGAAAAAACAAAACCGACAAGGTGACATGAAGAGAAGGAATAACGCTCCCTTTATACGGGCATAACACTTGCGGGATTTTGTGTAAGGAAATGACTTCCTATGTGAGTCAAATAGGGAAAGGAGGCAACCATGTCTGCAAAGACAAGCCACCACCGTGCCAAGACGTTTGCGCCATGCTTTCCTTGCCAGAACCGCGCCATCCCTTGGCCCCACCATGTCAAGCCGTCCGCGCACGCCTTGCACCACCGTCCGCGTCATGCTTTCCACGCCAAGCCATCAACCAAGACCATTCCCACACTTGCGCCATACCGAGCCCAAGCCAACGCAATGCCTGAGACCCCCTTCCAAACCGCACCAACACCAATAACTCGCCAAACCAGCGTCTCGATGTTTCCCAACCCATCCAAGGTGATGCATGACCAGACTAAGACGACGATCTTCATCTCACCACTTCACGGTCTACACCATAAATAGAATCTATGCAAGGCCACCAAACACGAGGATCTTGAACTCTCCTTACCTATCGAAAAACGTTAATCGGACCTTCCTGACCATCTTTTCACGACCTGTCATTTCGATTTTTTTCCTCGCCTATCACCATCTTATGCTTACCTCGCAACAATGCTCCTGTTCCGAGCTAAGCAGGGGACTTAATGTTGATAATGGTTTTTAGGGTCAAAATCGTAAAATTGTACATCTGACATGACATCACTATGACCATTAGCACATTTATTGAATCAATCAGCATGCCTACGTAAGAATTACCGGGGTACCCATTTTTTTTTACATGGGTCATGTTCCACGGCAGAACCCTTAACACTGACTGACATCATACATGCCAAACCCTAACTCTCATGCTACCGCGCCAAGGCATGCCAACCATGCCAGACGCACCACCACGCCAATGGCATGCCATGCCAGCCGCACCTCCGCGCCAACCATGCCATCCGCACCACATGTGCCAATGGCATGCCAACCACCATGCCGGCCTTCCCTATGCGTCTACCAAAAAGAAGGCGTGCGATTATCAACGGCCACCCTTCCATCTTAGATGCAAATCTTAGCCATCCAAGGTCGCCAAAAAACGCATGGTAACCTTTGGCCCAAAATCCTAGTTTTGGCCACGCCAAACCGCGCCAAGGAATGCCATGCC
>NW_020620221.1:0-648 GCF_003573695.1 Papaver somniferum
TGATGGAAAAGACGCAGGAAGCAGGAAAATCCAAAGCTTTGTCAAAAGAAACACCCAGGACAACCCCGGTCATCACCCGAAGCAAGCAGAAAGGAGATAAAGCTAAAATGACCAATCGAAGGCAAGATACTGCGGAAATCACTTCACCTATGAACGCTAATTCAGTTGCAGCGGCGGCTCTCAGAGCAGCAGCGACAAAGTACGGGGAGGCTGCGGTAGTCCCGAAGGCTGCGGAGGCTAGCAATACCTTCGCCATGAGTCAACTTAATCAACCAAGAGAAAGGGTGGATGAATCCAGAACATTCCAACCCGCGCACCTTCTAACTTTTGGAATGCCACCAACAAATGATCAAAATCAAACCATACCGGCGGCTCTAGCACCGCAGAGGGGCGCTCACCCCAATTTGGAAATACCAGCAACCGAAGCTGAACTCCTGCCACCTTTAGTACAAACCATGGAGGAGGGCGGCACCATGGCTGTAGTAGCACGCGCTGGGACTCCCAATCAGGGGTCCAACCAATCACACCGACTAATGGCTGAGCTTGAGGAACTGAGGAAGAGCCAGCAGGTTTACGCAGAAGCTGTAGCCCTGTTGGCCAGAGAAAATCAAGATTTAAAGGAGCGGATTGCTCTAAGCACGAAGACCA
>NW_020620222.1:0-584 GCF_003573695.1 Papaver somniferum
CAACCCGTCTACAGTACCTAATTAATAAGTTATAATTAATCATGTTCGTAAGATTATCTAGGGTTAATCATATCCCCACGATTAAGGTATAAAAGGCTAAACCTAAAACTAAATGAAGAGACATATTTCTCATTTCTTCTGCTATTTTCTTCTTCTGCTCCAACTTCTTTTGCGTTCTTCGGCTGGTGGAGAATTAGAGAAGATGAAGAAGTCGTGAATTGAAGTTGATTTTATGCTACTTTCCGGGTATTGAATCAAATCTATAATTTTCTCTAATTCTCTCAAGCTCAAATTATAGATCGAAGGAAGGAATTTGATTTTGCATTAAGTTACTATTGTAGGGTTAAGGTAAAATTATTACAGAGAATGAAGAGATATCAATGGGGGGTAAATACAAGAAGGTGGATAAATTTTATTTTTTTCTTCTATTGTTGGATCCGAATTCAGTGTTGGAATTAGAAATTTGGGTTTGATTTGGATTTGTAAATTAGGTTTTATGGTATTGGTTTTTGGATCTGGAGTTTTATTTAGGGGAAAATCAAAGATGGGATTTTTATGTGGAATTTTGATCAGTGATTTATGGA
>NW_020620223.1:0-868 GCF_003573695.1 Papaver somniferum
CAACCCTAATCTCGAAAAGCTCTGTGATAACTTTATGGAGTCTGCTAACAACATCCTTAGCAATATCACTGAGCAGATGAAGGGTACAACGATAAGGAACAACCGAAGTGCTTTTCGTTCAGCCAAAAATTTGAATGCAGCTGCTACTGTTTGGTCGAACAGCTTGATTGGCAAGTTAGTGACTGATGATAATGAGATTGAAACTTCAAACATCAAGGATGAGCTGAATATTCTTTGGAAGAACTACCGCAAAAGAGAGATGAAGGTTGTGGGAAAATACTTGTTTGTCTTCAAATTCAACTCTCAAAAAGACATGAAGGATATCATGAAGAAAACCCCATGGAAGTCCAGAGAAGCCTCATGGCTCTAGAAGAATACACCACAGAAAAAGCATATAAAGATTATGAATTCAGGACACAAGCCTGGAATGTTCAATTTAAGGGTCTCTTATTGGAACACCATCATGTAGCAGTGGTAGATGAAGCTATCGCCGATTTGGGAACAAAAATATCCACCGAACCCAAAAACTGTAGACCATGATCTGGTAACATGATCACGGCTAGAGTGGAGATAGAGATGAAAAAACCCCTTAAAAGGGGAGAGTGGTGGAACACAAATTCGGAGGAACCAATCTGTAATAGATACCACTGGGTTAAGGAACCTCACAGTCTTTGTGATCAACGCTTTGTTATTGATCATGATAACGAAAAGTGCGAAGAAGTAGCAGAACTTTTAAGAGAAAGAGCCATGACAGAAGAGGAATATGAAGCCCATCGCATTGCCAAGGAAAAAGCTTCCGAAAATAAAACTGAAGACAAGAAAGATACTGATGATGATTTTGTTCACGTTGAGAAGGACATGGAGATAA
>NW_020620224.1:0-1041 GCF_003573695.1 Papaver somniferum
ACCATGAAGGTACTAAAACTTGGTTTGACGACGGTTATTCTTGGTCTAGTAGATCTGCGGAGAACCATTTCTTTCGTTTCATCGGCTCTAGATGATTCTGGAATGTCAGCTGTTGATTCTTTTCGAACTTCAGTTACAATCAGGTTAGTTGTATTCTCTTCTTCAAACACAATTTGACGAGATTGACTCCCACTTATTTGATCATCCTCCAGAAACTTAGCATTATTGGTTTCAGCAATCTCAACAGGCCTAGAAGGACAATAAAACTTATAGCCCTTTGATCTGTTTGGGTAGCCAACAAAGAAACAACTTGTAGTGCGTGAATCAAGAGATTTTCAGCAGGATTGAATATCCTAGCTTCCGCTGCACAACCGCAAGCATGAAGATGATTTAGACTAGGTTTTCTACCTGTACAAAGCTCATAAGAAGTTTTTGTAACTGCTTTACTGGGTACACGATTTAGAATGTATATCGATGTCTTTAAAGCTTCTCTCCAAAAGGATTCAGGTAATGTAGAGTTACTTAATTAACATAGTGCGAATCATATCTTTGTTTTGTTTAGTTATTTCTTTCAGCAACCCCATTTTTTTCCGGTGATCCGAAAGTAGTAAACTGAGGTACAATACCATGTTCTTGCAGAAATTCAAGTAGTTTTCCATGAGATTCTCCACAGAAATCAGATTTTCCATAATACTCTCCTCCCTTATATGATCTCAAGACTTTAATTTTCTTCTAAAGTTGGTTTTCGACTTCTACCTTGTAGGTTTGGAAGAATTCTAGAGCATGTGATCTTTTACGAATAAGATAAGGATACCCATAACGCGAATAATCATCTATAAATGTGATGAAGTATCTCTGTCCACCTCTAGAAGCAACCGTAAAAGGACCACAAATGTTCGTGTGCAAAATCTGAAGTAAGCCTTGACTTCTAATAGTTGTTTTCTTTCTTGATTTAACAAACTTTCCTTTAATACATGCTACACATGTGCTGAAATCTGAAAAATCTAGTTGCGGTAGCACATTTTGCCCTACAAGCCTTTG
>NW_020620225.1:0-2390 GCF_003573695.1 Papaver somniferum
TACATTAGGTCAAAAGGGTTCATCGAAATTCCTTCTAGGTTAAGAGATAAATTCGAAACTCTACAACTGACCAAAAATTCGTTTTTTGTTTTTCACTTCACAATTAACATCCATGATTATTACAAATTCTAATGTCTTAAGATTGTTGGGTGCAATAATCAAAAACAAGGAAAAATTCAAATAAGCAAAAGTTATTGATACTTAGCTCCTTTATAGTGGAAGTGATTGATTTGATGAAACAGACGAGCTCCCCAAATCTCCGCAACAGCAACAAAGCAAAACTTTGGAAAAACAGAGTGAGTCACGTGTTCAACACGTTGCCCTTAAGACATTAGCGTCCGGCTACACTCAAGAGTGATGCTAAAGCCCTCACAGAACGGATATCTCCAGGATAAAACACCCTACTACACCTACTACTAGCATATGTAGTAGATGCTCAACTTGAGCTTGACAACTCCGAAAAACCCTTTAAGGAAAATCGCGAATGCATAAGAAAATAATATAAAATATTTTTCTTTGGGGTCCCTCTAAAATATAGAGCAACCCCTTTCCCATAGATTTTTACAAAAGTAGTGAATTTGTTTAATAATGGAATAATACAACCTAAAAAGATGAACTCCCCGATGTGGGACTAAAAGCTTATATAGTCTCTTAAAACAACTAAAAAGTGGAAACTCCACGGAGTGGGACTAATAAGGTTTTCATTCACAACAACAATAAATTATATTTTTTTATTAAAACTTTAAAATTCGTATTTTATTAATCGTTTTCCAACAATCCCCCACATGAATGAAAACTCAATAAAACACAAAAAACACAGATAGATCTTGGTAAATTAACAACCCAATCTCACGACCCGAACTGACTGGATAAACAGACAGATCGTGCATGTTGAAGTCATACTAGCCATTCCAACGTCATCTCCCTTACACAACAGTGTGTTAACCCCAAGGTCATACTATGGATTGCAAAATCATATAATATAGAGAGCTTTCATCTTTAGTTCCTCACAAGTGAGACTAAAGGTTCCTTTCACCGAAGTGAAAAGGCATGAACTAGTGAACCCTTAGTGACCCTTAGGTCCTAAGTTCCAGTAATACCAAAACCATCAAAACGAAAATCACATAAAAAACGTAGGAAATACCATTTTAGGCAGAGGTGTCCATGAGGTCTTGAACCTTTGCTTAGTGAGATATTACCAGAATTACTTGCTAGAGACAGTGAACTATGTCTTAAACTGCTACCGTTTGATGTAATTCGCGATAACAACCACATATGATATCTCCGAGGTTGCTGCCAAGCTCGTGCCGTTTTGTCCAATTTGGCCCTGGAAATATCCTGTTTCTCAGAATGCTCTAGAGAATCAAAGCTCATATTCTCATAGGAAGCGGCCCCACTTCCTCATTCATATAGGTGAGTTTCCAAAAAGAGTGTTACTGCTACACCCCACTTCAATCTTAAACTGAAACTATATAACTCATTAAGACTTCTTAAAAGTCATCTTTCACATGCAGTCACACTATCACGTCTACACCATAGCGAAGGGACAGAGAATGAAATTCTCTGATAGTGTTTACCTTTACCCACCACAAATTAGTTGTCTCATTCGAAACCTTGATCTTGGGATCTCCAGTCAGCAAGGTTGAGTATCCTTCATGGCAAGTTTAATTTATGAGCTTAAGCCCCATCCCCCTCGATGCATTTCTAACTATCTCTTTGGATAAACCTTTCGTCAAAGGTTGTGCGATATTCTCCTTGGACTTTATCCAATCAATGGAAATAACGCCGATTGAGATTAGTTATTTTTAGATTTAACTATTATAGCTTGACTAACACAATGTATAGATATAGCTGGCACAGGCCTATGCTAGAGAGAAATGTCTTCTAAAAAGCATCCTAGGCACTCGGCCCCCTCTCGTGCTTTATCTAACGCAATACTCTCAGATTCCATAATGAATTGAGCAATATATGTTTGTATGAAAATCTTCCAAAAACAAACCCTCTTGCTAGAGTGAAAACATATCCACTCGTAGACTTAGACTCATCTGAGTCAACTATCCAGTTTGCATCACAAAGTCCCTCAAGGACAACAAGATACCTTTCGCAAATCGAACAAATGGTAATAAAGTATTTTAGGTACCATAATACTCTACTAAGTGCATCCCAATGATCTTGTTCTGGATTACAAGTATATATACTTAACTTACTCACAATATATGCAATGTCTGGACTCTTACAGTTCATTAAATTCATCAGACATCCTATAACTCTTGAGTATTCAAGTTAAGATACTCCATTACCCTTATTTTTCTCGAGTCTACAAGAAGAATCGTATGGAGTACACGCAGGATTTCAATCAGACTGATTGTATCTCATAAGCACAAATTCAA
>NW_020620226.1:0-432 GCF_003573695.1 Papaver somniferum
ATGTTATATACGTTAACTCAAAAAAGTATACACATTTCGTTATAAGTCGGAATTTGATTTCTGAGACTAAATTGTAAACTAGATAAACTCATCTTTAACAGAAAAAGTTTGAAAAATGTATTGTAATTACAATTAATATGTTCTAAGGCAATACGTCTAGTAAAAATTGCATTTCTATGTACGTTGATTCAAGAAAATATGAAGGAAGCCAAATTTCACAATAGAAGAAATTCGAAAGACCATGCAGAACTAATCCAAATCCTAACAAATTTCATATATCTTGAATCAAATAGAAAGGCAAAGCAAACACAAAAAGAAAGAGTTCATAAAAATGTTGAATTTTATATACGTTAACTCAAAAAAGTCTACACATTTCTTTATAAGTTGGAAATTGATTTCTGAGACTAAATTGGAAACTAGATAAACTCATCT
>NW_020620227.1:0-500 GCF_003573695.1 Papaver somniferum
TAGAATTGCTAGAAAATACTCCACGTTATGTGTTATTAATCTTTGAGAGAAGTCATGTACTGTTTTTGGCTCAACCTAACCATGCCGGAGGTGAATTAGGTGAAGAAGAAAATGCATTATTAGAAAGTTGATCAACCTTGGCGGAGACTACCTATTTATACATAAAATGAGGCACCATACCTTCAATTTTTTGTAGTTAACTAAAAAGCGTTTTAGAGTGTGTCATCGTACGTTGATTCCAGGTAAATGGTGAACCCCCCCAACTTCACACCTTTTTCAGCACTATTTTCAATCTCTTGAGTGCTAACTTTGTCAATCATGAGGGTGACGTCTATAGATGAATCCACCTTCTTGTAGTTTGATTTTCAGTTAGTACCATTCTATCTCTCGCCAACAACAGATCCATAGAAACACGCCATCATCATCAACCAGTGGAGCGACATCAAAATCTAAGAAGAAAGTTGAAGACGTTTGAGGTTTACAGGCATTAATATGTATAC
>NW_020620228.1:0-295 GCF_003573695.1 Papaver somniferum
CCTGGACGAGAACATCGGGTATGTATATGGTAATGTTGCAACCTAAGTTCAGTAATTGGTTGCAGTTTCATTCAATCTGATATATTTGACACCTCAAACCTCGCCTGGACTAGAACATCAGGTCTGCATATGGTAATCTTGCAACCCGAGTTCAGTAATAGGTTGTAATTTTATCCAATCTGATATATTTGACACCTCAAACCTCGCGTGGACGAGAACATCAGGTTTGTATATGGTAATTTTGCAACCTGAATTCAGTAATAGGTTGCAGTTTCATCCAATCTGATATATTTAA
>NW_020620229.1:0-272 GCF_003573695.1 Papaver somniferum
CAACCTATCACATAACTCAGGTTGCAAGATTACCATATACTAACCCGATGTTCTCGTCCTCGCGAGGTTCGAGGTGTCAAATATTTCAGATTGCATGAAACTGCAACCTATCACATAACTCAGGTTGCAAGAATACCATATACATACCCGATGTTCTCGTCCGAGCGAGGTTCGAGGTGTCAATTATATTAGATTGGATGAAACTGCAACCTATCACTTAACTCAGGTTGCGAGATTACCATATACAGACCCGATGTTCTCGTCCGAGCGAG
>NW_020620230.1:0-355 GCF_003573695.1 Papaver somniferum
AGGTGTCATATATATCAGATTGGATGAAACTGCAACCTATCACTTAACTCAGGTTGCAAGATTACCATATACAGACCCGATGTTCTCGTTCGGGCGAGGTTCTAGGTGTCAAATATATCAGATTGGATGAAACTGCAACTTATCCCTTAACTCAGGTTGAAAGATTACCATATACAGACCCGATGCTCTCGTCCGGACGAGGTTATAGGTGTCAAATATATCAGATTGGATGAAACCGCAACCTGTCCCCTAACTCAGGTTGCAAGATTACCATATACAGACCCGATGTTCTCGTCCGGGCGAGGTTCGAGGTGTCAAATATATCAGATTGGATGAAACTGCAACCTATCACTTA
>NW_020620231.1:0-301 GCF_003573695.1 Papaver somniferum
CAACCTATTACTGAACCCAGGTTTCAAGATTACCATATACAGACCCGATGTTCTCGTCCAGGTTAGTTTTGAGATGTGAAATATATCAGATTGGATGAAACTGCAACATATTACTGAACTCAGGTTTCGATATTATTATATTCAGACCCGATGTTCTCGTCCAGTTGGGATTTTAGGTGTGAAATATATCATATTGGATGAAACTGCAACCTATAACTGAACTCTGGTTGCAAGATTACCATATACGAACCAGATGTTCTCGTCCAGGTGGGGTTTGAGGTGTGAAATATATTAGATTGGA
>NW_020620232.1:0-341 GCF_003573695.1 Papaver somniferum
CAACCTGAGTTCAGTAATAGGTTGTAGTTTCATCCTATCTGATATATTTGACACCTCAAACCTCGCCTGGATGAGAACATCGGGTATGTATATGGTAATCTTGCAACCTGAATTCAGTAATAGGTTGCAGTTTCATCAAATTTGATATATTTAACACCTCAAACCTCGCATGGACGAGAACATCGGGTCTGTATATGGTAATCTTGCAACCTGAGTTCAATAATAGGTTGCAGTTTCATCCAATATGATATATTTGATACCTTAAACCTCGCCTGGACGAGAACATCGGGTCTGTATATTATAATCTTGCAACCTGAGTTCAGTAATAGGTTGTAGTTTCA
>NW_020620233.1:0-715 GCF_003573695.1 Papaver somniferum
TCCGGATGAATAGGCGCGCTAGGAGACCCGTAGCTTCCTATTTTTGTATAGCCGTCCAGATGCGGGGAAAAACCTGTGGCCTTGTACCTATTGTGTAGCCGACCAGATACATGGAGCAACCTAAAGCCTTATAATTTTTGTGTAGCCGACCAGATGCGTGGAATAACCTGTAGCCTTGTATTTTTGTATAGACGACCAGATGCATGGAGCAACCTGTAGCTTTCTATCTTGTCTAGCCGACCATAAGCGCGGAGCAACTTGTAGCCTTGTACTTTTTGTATGGCCGACCAGATGCGCAGAGCAACCTGTAACCTTGTATTTTTGTATAGCCGACCAGATGCGCGAAGCAACCTGTAGCCTTGTATTTCTTCTTCTCATGACATCATGACACATGTCATTGAAGTCCTCATATTTATTATTGTTGATGGTGGTTTTTAGTTCAAGGGCTAAATCGTAAACCCTATATTTAATGCGCTGTGGTCCTGGAAAGGAACATAAGCCATTTAAAAGCAATGAGTGCTTAAGCCTCTTTGCTCACATATGTATTGAGCAATTCAATATATCTGTATGTATGAAATTTATTCAGAATGGTGAGTGCAATAGCAACCCCAAAATATTCTGTGAATTTTATCTTCCACCAGCATTATTCACTAATGCATGACTTGCCTAGTATTTTCCTATGCTATGTTCCCAGCCGAACTCTCAATATTGACAT
>NW_020620234.1:0-450 GCF_003573695.1 Papaver somniferum
AACGCACAACCTGTGATATTTCAATTATATAACAAAATATAATGCGGAAAAGAAATAACACAAACACCATAATTTTGTTAACGAGGAAACCGCAAATGCAGAAAAACCCCGGGACCTAGTCCAGATTGAACACCACACTGTATTAAGCCGCTACTGACACTAGCCTACTAGCAATTAACTTCGGACTGGACTGTAGTTGAACCCTAATCAATATCATACTGATTCAAGGTACAATTGCGCTCCTTACGTCTCTGATCCAAGCAGGATACTGCGCACTTGATTCCCTTAGATGATCTCAACCACAACTAATAGTTTCTACGACCCAAAGTCGAAGACTTGATAGACAAATCTGTCTCACACAGAAAAGTCTATAGGATTGAATAAATATGTCTCCCACAAAAATACCCAAGAGTTTTTGTTCCGTCTTTTGATAAATCAAGGTGAACAGGA
>NW_020620235.1:0-869 GCF_003573695.1 Papaver somniferum
TTATATTTGTTTATATAATTGAAATATCACAGGTTGTGCATAGTTCAATAAATTGGTAAATCCAACCTTTAGTTGTTGATATAAATTGATTAACACTTGGGCATTGGTCTTTGGTACCGTCCAAGTTATTCTCATACCAATCAGTTCACGGATTTTATCTAGTTGATTTGCTGATTGATTTGGGAAAGACATATAACTCTTGGATATCTTTCCTTGATTGAGTCTGATTGTCTATATTGGATTGAGTCCATACAGATTGACAAAATAAATATTGGGTGTGGTTGTTATACCCCCACTTTTTCAATTGGTATCAGAGCAGGCAAACACGCTAAGACCTCATAATTCTGTGTTTGTAGCAATCTGACTATATGGACAAAAGTGTTATCTCTATAAACGTACCACCAGATCCGGGAGATTCAAATTTTTCTTTCATGACTGATTTGACAAAATCTGTAGAAGATATTCTCTCTCAACCTGTTCCACGTTCAAAATCCCTTGAAATATTTTCAGGATATGAAAAGCAACTTGATAGTTTCTCTCTTGATGTTGAGTTATATTTCCAGAAAGAACAAGATTCTCTTGATAAACTAAATCAAGTTATGATGAATAATATTCATCTTGAGGTTGATCTTGATTCTCTAATTAGTGATTACTAGGTTCCTCTTCTCGGTAATCCAAACGGTTGTAACAAACTGACTAAATTACAAGAGGATTCTAAAACTCATATATCAGGCAAGATCATCTCAAAGCATGACTCATTCCAAAATTATGATACACCTTGTCAATATAATTGTATTTCCTTCGTTTGTGAAAAAGTTAGGATGTCTCTTTACACTAAAAGAGTTTCCCTATGCAGTACTAAACATTAT
>NW_020620236.1:0-339 GCF_003573695.1 Papaver somniferum
CTAAACTTACAACCTTTGGGATCATTGGAGTACTTGGAAGGACGAAGATTTCAAGGAACGTTGGAGATTAGACTATGGAATAGGAGCCACTAAAGTTTATCTTTTTTGTATTCCATATGTATTAATAGTTTTGTCATTAAAATTGACAAAGAGGGAGATTGTTAGAGCATAGCTCGGTCAACCTCGCATGCATTGCTATATCAAGCATGTTTGTCAATGTTAGTGATCAAAACTATGAGTCTTGATTTCTAGTCTATTATAGCTAAGTCTCGGACTAGGATAGAAAAGTGTAGTTGAGCTCAAGGACTTTATGGCGATTCATCATACAACGACGAAGAT
>NW_020620237.1:0-1063 GCF_003573695.1 Papaver somniferum
TACGTCTAGTAAAAATTGCATTTCTATGTACGTTAATTCAAGAAAATATGAAGGAAGTCAAATTTCACAATTGAAGAAGGACAAAATCCCAGGCAGAACTAATCCAAATTCCAACAAATTTCATCTATCTGAATCAAATTGAAAGACAAAGCCAACACAAAAAGAAAGAGTTCATAAAAATGTTGAATTTAATATAGTTTAACTCAAAAAAGTCTAATCACTTCGTTATAAGTCGGAAATTGATTTCTGAGACTAAATTGTAAAGTAGACAAACTCATCTTTAACAAAAAAAGTTTGAAAAATGTATTTTAATCACAAATTATATGTTCTAAGGTATTACGTCTAGTAAAAATTGCATTTCTATGTTCGTTAATTCAAGAAAATATGTAGGAAGCCAAATTTCACAATAGAAGAATGATGAAAGACCATGAAGAACTAATCCAAATCCTAACAAATTTCATCTATCTTGAACCAAATAGAAAGACAAAGGCAACACAAAAAGAAAGAGTTCATAAAAATGTTGAATTTAATATACGTTAACTCAAAAAAGTCTACACACTTCGTTATAAGTCAGAAATTGATTTCTGAGACTAAATTATAAACTAGATAAACTCATCTTTAACAAAAAAAAGTTTGAAAAATGTATTGTAATTACAATTAATATGTTCTAAGGCAATACGTCTAGTAAAAATTGCATTTCTATGTACGTTGATTCAAGAAAATATGAAGGAAGTCAAATTTCACAATTGAAGAAGGATAAAACCCCAGGCAGAACTAATCCAAATTCCAACAAATTTCATCTATTTGAATCAAATTGAAAGACAAAGCCAACACAAAAAGAAAAAGTTCATTAAAATGTCGAATTTAATATACTTTAACTCAAAAAAGTCTAATCACTTCGTTGTAAGTCGGAAATTGATTTCTGAGACTAAATTGTAAAGTAGACAAACTCATCTTTAACAAAAAAAGTTTGAAAAATGTATTTTAATCACAAATTATATGTTCTAAGGTATTACGTCTAGTAAAAATTGCATTTCTATGTACGTTAATTCAAGAAAATATG
>NW_020620238.1:0-633 GCF_003573695.1 Papaver somniferum
AAACCTTATCTCCTTCTTTCCATGTTTTATTATAGGTAATCTATGACCTTTTTAAAAGATTAGAAGTTCATTATTAGAAGGGATATTTAGATTTTGGTGCCTATAAAATGATAAACTTCCGCGTTTGGTGCCAAACTTTGTTAATATCTGAGTTTGGTGCCCAGTCAACGAATTGGCGTTGATTGACCGTGTTGACCATCCAATTTAGAGTTAAAAATGTGAAATGTCTAATAAAATTCTAAACTCCGTTTCATTCACTAACTGCGCCTTATTTTCTACATACTCCATGTTTAACAAATGAGAGTTGTTGATTTGCATTCACGAGGTTTTAGGTTCCACTCTTAATACCATTGTCATCTTCTTTCATTGCTAATCTCAAATCATATACTGAGATACTGTTATTTTCTCACATGATCACCTTTTTAACAAAATTAAATCCAAAGTATAAGCATAGCTCCCTTCATTGTTTATCGGTAAATCATCCAAAATCTATCTCTCATGTAAACCCCAATAATCGTTTCCTTAAACCTTCAAACTAACCATTATTGTATTGAAAAAATGAATCCATGTAAATTACCCTATTCATTTTTCAAATTAATCATTATTGTATTAATTAAATTTGTTTCCATTTTA
>NW_020620239.1:0-710 GCF_003573695.1 Papaver somniferum
GACTTAGCCCATAACTGGAGACTTGTATGAAATTATGTTGTGAACTTTGTGTGAGTCTTTTTGGCTAAATTATTAGAGTGCTTGTATGATTAACATTTAGTCGATATTAACAACGATCGATTCAAAGGATGAACCGTCGGATGGAGGAATTCAAGGTAGGAGTGGCTTGTCATCAAATCAGGTGGGAACTCTGTAACCTTCTTATAATCAGTAAATTTACTTTATCTGCGAGCATGACGAGTCTTTAATTTCTGTAAGAATATTGTTTGTAATTCAATGGGTATGTTGTGTAATATGTGTTGGGTGGTTTCCCTGCGAAGAGTGTCTGTGTTTCCCCATAACTCTTGGCTAAGTTTTAGTAGGGAAATACTACGTTGTTCGAATATTACCTAGTAGTCCGGCTTTACCGCGGTTAATTATTATTACATTGTATTGTCTTAAGATAGTAGTCCGGCTTTACCCCGGTTGATTATTACCTAGTAGTCCGACTTTACCCTGGTTGATTATTATATATATTATTTTATTTAGGGAAGTCACTCATGTGCATATTATACTTGATTGTGCAGTCTTCGTAGTATGACTCGGTTACTATGAACTTGACTAAGGAAGAAATTCTAGGTGCATGACTGGATATGGTTATTATTCGGTGACTTCAGTCAACGAATAATGATTGGGCCTTTTGTGAACCTGTTGTGCGGGTTCAGATCATA
>NW_020620240.1:0-537 GCF_003573695.1 Papaver somniferum
TTTTATAATAAAAAAATATAGTCCTGAGAAATATTGTCGTTATATACTCGTTGGTTTTCAAAATTTTGTTATCGATATCCAACGATTATTTTTAGTTCCATATAAATACTCAATATTTTATTACTCCTTCTAATATTCCATATTCGATTTCAATCACACCTCCTCTACACTGAAATGGTTCTCGCTTACTTCACTCGGGAAGAAGAAGTTGCTAGCATTTATTCAATATTAGATAAATGTTGTAAGTGACTGAGGTAGGAATCTAACCAGTGAGTATCTTTCATTTTTTTTGGATTTAATCCATTTTAGTTGTTTTAATCCAACGTAGCTTGATGTTATTATCCCATTATTAAACCAAGTTAATTAAATGTAAGTCTAAGTGTAATAAGCATGATTAATAAAAAGGAAGTCTAAATTTTTCAATTAGTTAATATTACTGCCTCTTTTGTTACAAGATACAAACTTAAGACAATAAAACTTAAATAAAGATTTTATAAAAATCTGAAAAGGCGAGGGTGTCAAAATATACCTCAAGCT
>NW_020620241.1:0-674 GCF_003573695.1 Papaver somniferum
TAATATGCTCATGAATTATTGGCGATAGATCTTCCAAGTAGTTATCGTATATAAAATTGATAGGCCTCATATACCTACCGGACTTATCTCTTTTGGGTCCTCTCATCCTACCAATTTCATGTACGGTTCTTTTCTCCTTTATCTTAGTTTGTGAAGGATACATCTTAGCCTTCCCCTTGACATCCTCTTTACTATCCTTAGCTTGTGACGGACAATCATTATCATTCACCTCTTTGTTACTTGTTTCCGATTTTTGAATACTCGGGCGACCTCGTTTTTTTGGAACTTTGACTTCTTCCTCCTTCATCAACTTCTCAATTTCTTTCTTTGCCTTTTCAAACCTTGCATCATGGTACTCAACGCCGGATGGATTCCTTTTAGTAGCCAATAGTTCCTTGTTGGCTTGTCTAGTTTGAAAATTATTCATTTTCTTACTCTTCCTACCTTTCGGGTCACTCTTCTCCTGTTCCAAAATATTTTCTTGTGTGAAAGGATACATGACCGACATCATGTTATCCCATAGGAATTTCTTTTGAGGTCGGGACATATTCCTATACATCTCCGCCAATTTTTTCCCATTTGTCGTGTCCCATATCTCTAGATCATCCTCATCGTCTTCGGTTGGGAGAGGATCGAAGCTTAATTGTTTCCAAAAATGATCAATATCCTCAAAT
>NW_020620242.1:0-884 GCF_003573695.1 Papaver somniferum
GGGTGCGACGTAGGCTGGTGGTGGTGGTGATGGAGATGGGTAAACTACGGGAGCGACGTAAGCTGGAGGAGGTGGTGATGGAGATGGATAAACAACAGGAGCCACGTAAGCAGGTGGTGGCGGTGATGGGTAAACTTTGGGAAGATTTATGTCGGCAATAACCTCCACAACTGGTTTCTTGTAGGGAGTTTCTTTGTAGTTGGGTGTATATGGTTCGTACTCAGCTAGCACCACATTGATCAGAACGAAAAAGGTAAAAGCATGAACCAGACAAGCTGAGAGCCTCGCCATATTGAATAGTGGAGGCAACGGAGAAAGAGAGAATATCTGTTAAGTTGTGGTGTTGAAGAAAGAGGCTTCTACACCCATTTATATAGAGCAACGCGTGATTACTTTTTCTTCCTTGCCAAGTACAATATATTGAATAATACACTCTTGGTAGGTGATGTTTCGTGGTGAACCACGAATTTCATGAATAATACGAGTTGATGCTTGCACGATCTTTGGGTAATCGATGACTGGAAGGACACGTTCGTCTACGTGTTGGGATGTTAATTTGTCAACTATAACTATAGAACATACAGATTTGCCAAACATGGTAAGATGTAAGTTAAAGGGTTTCTGTACTGGGTTGGGTCATTCAATTTGATGGAACTAAAGGGATTTGCAAGTGTCTTAAACTTCTAAGTCGATTTGTAACAATTCACACATTAAAAAAAGAAAAAAAAATAAAATAAAATTGTTTTCTCCTTCTAAGATGGTGGTAGAAGGATTTCTGTTTTTTTTTTCTTTGAGGGGTCATATTCAAATTCATGCAACAAAAGGGATTTGCAAGCGTCGGAGGAAGCTACACAATGTCTTAAACTTTGCAGAGTCCGATGCAT
>NW_020620243.1:0-520 GCF_003573695.1 Papaver somniferum
GATGCGACTGAGAGAAGGAGAAAGAGAAAGAGGGAGAGTATCATAATGAAATATTAGATTTAGGGTTTCTATTTATCCTCTAAATCAATGGGTAGAATCTATACTTGTAAATCTAAATCAACGGTAGAAATTAAGTTTAAAAATTAATCGGTTTTCCAATGGTTTTTGGTTCGGTTTTAGAGGTCAAACCAAACCAAAACCAACATTATCGGTTTTCCACTTTCTACACCGTAACCAATCCATTAAGAAATGGTTCGGTTTGGTCTCTTTCTAATTGGTCTGGTTTGGTCCGGTTCCAGCGGAAAACCGAAACCATATTCAGCCCTAGACATCGCATTTGTCCACGGCACAGGTGGGAGATAAGGGATTGGTTCCCACAATAAAAGATTGGATCCTATTTTTACCGATTTCCTCCGTAAATCGAGCTGAGACTAGATATTGTTGGAGTGGCAGTGGAGCTACTCCAGCTTGGGAGGTTTGTTAAGAGAAGTGGGTCCGGCTGTGCCATATATAAAAAAAA
>NW_020620244.1:0-637 GCF_003573695.1 Papaver somniferum
TGGGTGCTTTGTGTAGATTTTTCCAAAGGAATGGGGGGTATTATATATAAATGAATCTCCAACGGTCTTATTTTTAAAAAAACTAGCCGTTTTTTTTTTTTGAAATTCACAAACACCGGCGTAGTCGCAATTATATATTCAACTCTGGTACAACGTACTGGCGCTGAACCATGTTGTTCAACTATGACGGTAATAGTTGCATATTTCTCTGTGAATAAATTCACTTGTACCGACATGAACATCTAACGGTAAACTATACCGGTACTGGGTGTCGGCATCCAATGTCACATTTACTTCAATGCCGGAGTTTGGGTGATTTCAAAAAAACTAGTCGTTGAGGTTTTTCTCTATATAAGGAGAGCTAATACTTGGACCCAAAAGACCAAAACTCGTGTGTTCTTAAATACCTCCTTGAGCCTCTTAACTTAGAAACCCTAAACCTTAGAATAATCATATATAAATAACTTAGTATAGTACCTAATCCCACATACAACAAATGGCATCGTTCGACTCCGAGGAAGATTTAGCAATCACCCAAGCATGGTACGCCGAAACTCGTCCTTCAACTATAGATAACAACACGCGAGATTCTATGTGGTTGAAGATTTTTAACAAGTTTATTCACGATTGCGGTAAC
>NW_020620245.1:0-780 GCF_003573695.1 Papaver somniferum
TTTACAATTTAGTCTCAGAAATCAATTTCTTACTTATAACGAAGTGTGTAAACTTTTTTGAGTTAACATATATTGAATTCAAGATTTTTATGATCTCTTTCTTTTTGTGCTGGCTTTGTCTTTCTATTTGATTCAAGATAGATGAAATTTGTTAGGATTTGGATTAGTTATGCATTCTTTTAAATTTCTTCTATTGTGAATTTTGACTTCCTTCATATTTTCTTGAATCAACGTACATAGAAATGCAATTTTTACTAGACGTATTGCCTTAGAACATATTAATTGTAATTACAATACATTTTTCAAACTTTTTCTGTGAAGGATGAGTTTATCTAGTTTACAATTTAGTCCCAGAGATCAATTTCTGACTTATAACGAAGTGTGTAGACTTTTTTGAGTTAACGTATATTAAATTCAACATTTTTATGAACTCTTTCTATTTGTGCTGGCTTTGTCTTTCTATTTGATTCAAGATAGATGAAATTTGTTAGGATTTGGATTAGTTCTACATGGTCTTTCATCTTCCTTCTATTGTGAAATTTGACTTCCTTCATATTTTCTTGAATCGACGTACATAGAAATGCAATTTTTACTAGCCGTATTGCCTTAGAACATATTAATTTTAATTAAAATACATTTTTCAAACTTTTTCTGTTATGGACGAGTTTATCTAGTTTACAATTTAGTCTAAGAAATCAATTTCTCACTTATAACGAAGTGTGTAGACTTTTTTGAGTTAACGTATATTAAATTCAACATTTTTATGAACTCTTTCTTTTT
>NW_020620246.1:0-634 GCF_003573695.1 Papaver somniferum
TTCCTTCATATTTTCTTGAATCAACGTACATAGAAATGCAATTTTTACTAGACGTACTGCCTTAGAACATATTAATTTCAATTACAATACATTTTTCAAAATTTTTCTGTTAAAGATGAGATTATCTAGTTTACAATTTAGTCTCAGAAATCAATTTCCGACTTATAACGAAATGTGTAGACTTTTTTAAGTTAACGTATATAAAATGCAACATTTTTATGAACTCTTTCTTTTTGTGTTGGCTTTGTCTTTCTATTTGATTCAAGATAGATGAAATTTGTTAGGATTTGGATTAGTTCTGTATGGTATTTCATCTTTCTTATATTGTGAAATTTGACTTCCTTCATATTTCTTGAAACAACGTACATAGAAATGCAATTTTTACTAGACGTATTTCCTTAGAACATATTAATTGCAATTACAATACATTTTTCAAACTTTTTATGTTAAAGATGAGTTTATCAAATTATAATTTAGTCTCAAAAATAAATTTCCGACTTATTAAGAAATGTGTAGACTTTTTTGAGTTAACGTATATAAAATTCAACATTTTTATGAACTCTTTCTTTTTGTGTTAGCTTTGTCTTTCTATTTGATTCAAGATAGATGAAATTTATTAGGATTTGGATTAGTT
>NW_020620247.1:0-578 GCF_003573695.1 Papaver somniferum
CAACGTACTAGGCAATGTTTTCAATTCAAGCTTGGGTGGCTCAACAATAGATGGAATAAGCTTGGAATCAGAGAGTAGGGGTGGTTCCACTTCATATTTCCTTTCAGTGATGTCCATTTGAGGTACAGATTCCAGCAGAGATAGGACGTCACTACAGTATGCATCATCATAGGAATCAGGGTTAAAGTTCTCCATACATGCTTGAAAGGGGTCGACGGATAGAATGTTAGTCAACGAATCTTGCATTAATCCTTCAATCATATTAACTTCATGCACATCATCATCATCAAGATTCACAGGTTGTTGACTAATATCGAACACATTCAATTCTACCGTCATGTTACCAAAAGACAGTTTTAACACTCCATTCCGACAATTAATGATCGCGTTGGACGTAGCCAAGAAAGGACGTCCTAAGATGACAGGAATGTGACAGTCTGGGTTTTGTACAGGTTGAGTGTCTAAGACAATGAAGTCTACGGGAAAATAGAATTTGTCAACCTTGATCAAAACATCTTCGACCACTCCACGAGGAATCTTGACAGATCGGTCTGCCAGTTGTAGAGTGATAGATGTTG
>NW_020620248.1:0-830 GCF_003573695.1 Papaver somniferum
AGAACTAATCCAAATCCTAACAAATTTCATCTATCTTGAATCAAATAGAAAGACAAAGCCAACACAAAAAGAAAGAGTTCATAAAAATGTTGAATTTAATATACGTTAACTCAAAAAAGTCTACACACTTCTTTATAAGTCGGAAATTGATTCCTGAGACTAAATTGTAAACTAGATAAACTCATCTTTAATAGAAAAAGTTTGAAAAATTAAGTGTAATTACAATTAATATGTTCTAAGGCAATACGTCTAGCAAAAATTGCATTTCTATGTACGTTGATTCAAGAAAATATAAAGGAAGTCAAATTTCACAATAGAAGAATAATGAAAGACCATGCAGAACTAATCCAAATCCTAACAAATTTCATCTATCTTGAATTAAGTAGAAATACAAAGCCAACACAAAAAGTAAGAGTTCATAGAAATGTTGATTTTAATATACGTTAACTCAAAAAAGTCTACACACTTTGTTATAAGTCAGAAATTGATTTCTGAGACTAAATTGTAAACAAGATAAACTCATCTTTAACAGAAAAAGTTTGCAAAATGTATTGTAATTACAATTAATATTTTCTAAGGCAATACGTCTAGTAAAAAGTGCAGTTCTATGTGCGTTGATTCGAGAAAATATGAAGGAAGTCAAATTTCACAATAGAAGAAGGATGAAAGACCATGCAGAAATAATCCAAATCCTAACAAATTTCATCTATCTTGAATCAAATAGAAAGACAAAGCCAACACAAAAAGAAAGAGTTCATAAAAATGTTGAATTTAATATACGTTAACTCAAAATAGTCTACACACTTCGTTATAAGTCAAAAATTGATTTC
>NW_020620249.1:0-1301 GCF_003573695.1 Papaver somniferum
AACGATATATCTTTCATGATACTTTCATGCAGACACTGAAAACAAATTACACATAGTTATAGCAACGTGAATCCTGGTTATAGATTCGTTCGTAGTTTCTTGAAAAGAAAACAATGTTACCATATTCGTAAAAGATTCAATTGGAGCAGGTGCAGGAGCAGAATCCAGTGCAGCAGTAACATTAACATTCAGCCGCAAACGAGCCTTTTCAGTCTGTAGAAGAATATAGCATATCAATTTCTAGTAAAATAGATTAGAAATCACATAAGTGAACTATATTGCAGAATTTTCCCTAGCTAGAAATTCGTGTTGATTACAGTAGGTCATTATCGGGGAATATTAAGAAAGGGAATTGCAACATTGTTATCAATATTCACTGTAACTAGATTCATTGTACAAAACGTCATCGACCAAACATGTTATTAGTAATTAAGGACCACATACATGGTCCCATTACTGCCTGCGGAAAAGGACAACTGGTTCTTCATCGCTTCATTTTATTCACACTTCTAGAACTCCTTTACCTCTTAAAAAGTTACCACTACATACTACAACGAACTTAGCAGTGATCTGTACAAACTTGAGGCAGTTTATATATTTGCACCATGCAAACATTCACCAGATATCACGCACATTTAGGGAATTGATATTAATGAATGTCTAGAGAAGAACAAAAAGATACATGATAAGAAAATTACTCACTTCTTGGCGGTGTCTGAACTGGTGGTCTCGAACAGGCCAGAGGCTTTCTGCAAAAGATCCAAATAAGGAAACAAAAGCTAATCCCGAATATAAGGAAACCGAACTTAACTCCGAAACCACACCATCTTTGGCCTTTTTTGTTGACGTCTTCTTTTTCCAATCATAAGAATATAGACAGACTTCACTTATATCTGATCTGTTCATAGTTGGGTAGGATTCTATAATAATCCGGTCTTCTCCTGCAACACCATGGAAGTAAAGGAATCTACCATGCATGTCGCCCCACTGAAAAGGTAAGTTCATCGTAATTTCAGTCCACTTGCTGTAGCTACCAGTAGAAGTATCATCACCGCAAATCCATAGCTTCACAACCTTATCAGTCCAGCGTTGTAGTAAAGATATATGTCCACCCACTTCTATTAAACTCTGATAAGGACCACAATCGCCTCCGGGTGGATTCTTACATTTGTCTTTGATATGCTGAGGAACCGTAATCACTTTGAATTTCTCCTGCCCAACGTCAAATGCGTTTAAATTTTCAGGGATTCCCACGAAACCACTACCCCAGTAAATGAAACCATTTGAGCAAATTGAAACTT
>NW_020620250.1:0-2151 GCF_003573695.1 Papaver somniferum
CAACGTTGCAGGTTCTATAATAAAAGACTAATTGGCTGGTGGCTACCTTCTTCAATCTGTTTTTGTACGTACGTAGTTTAGTCCACAAATTTTGTTTCTACTTCAATCTGTTAATAAATGTAGTTTAATTCTAAAATAATTATTAGAATGTGTTTGATTTCATTTCTGATGGAAAGTTCAAAACTTCTTAATATTTTTTCTCCGTATGTGCTTTTTAAGTTGTTACAATAGATTTTATAGTGAAAACATAAAATTTATATGGGTGAAAAACGAAATTTTTTGGATAAAAGGATGTTCCGAGCTCTTTAGCACAAGGTAACGTAAACGTCAGAGACGACCCTGAACAAAAATGTCTATAAACTATCCTGATCAATCTTTTGCACAAGTTAATCAAGTTAAGAAAATAAAGGTCGGGAAATCTTGATGACGCCGGCATTGATCAATTAAGCTCAGCTACTCTTTAGTTATTTGGTAAAATGATTTAACACATTTATATGAGAGTGTTTGATCATTCCATAAAATTAAATAACTTGGCTTAATACCTGCTAAACAATCCAACCTGGTATCTGTCTGAACTTTCTTAAGGGTTTTAGTTCTATGTTAGAGTAAGTTGTTATTTGTTTTAATTGTATGAATAAAAACTTATTCACCTGACCAGCTAAACGGACTTTGCTCTCTAAAATAAAAAAATTCACCAGACCTGTCTGATCTGACGGATTTTTGGGCAGCTAAATATGAGGCATGTCTGGCCTAGTCTGGAGTACGAAGCATCCTGGCCCAAATTTACACCCCCATCGGCAAGAAACAAATAGAAAAAGAAAAAACACTCTCAAATCCAAGAGAACCTAGAGACTAGAGCACCATGCGGATATGAGTAGGGGTGAGACAAAAGTCCGGAATCGCTGATTTCACCCATATCCGTCTATAAAATTACGGACGAAACCCAATCCTCAAGATCAATGAGTTGGACACAGGTGAGATTCTCAAATCCACACTTTTAGCGCCGCACTTTTAGCGATTTGGTTGCGGTTAGACTTTGAAATCCGCAGATTCACCCATACCGTAGGAATTTGATGAATCAAATTTTTCGTGGTTTTCATTTTCATCAAAATGCTTAATTATATAAATAACAAAGAAAAGTACAACTTTAGCTCCTGTCCCTCAGGAGCTTTTCTCTAATTAAAACAGGCGGTATAATACACCACACCTGAGATGGTTTTAGTTCTCGCAAATTTGGCCAAACAGTCAGCTGGGCCATTACACTCTCTATGTATATAAGTGACATGACACTTGAGGAGAACATGACAATAGAAGCGTAGCTTAAGCGAAAATGTTAATGCCTTCACGCCTGCACTACATTCTTAACAACATCCGCCACCCCTTTTGTTATCAGTTTGAACGATCACCTTCTTAAAGTGCATTTAACGTTTCTAATGATTCATATGTTTGTATTTGTGTTTTTTATTTTTACTAAATCCATGAATAATCCGCATTCGTTATGTATCACGCGTTAATCCACGAATATCAAATCTTGGGGTAATTGGACTGGACACGGTTGAATTTTCCAAATCTACAATTTTAACGGATTAGACGCGGGTGACTCAAATCCACATCCGCCCGTCGCTGTACACCCCTAAATTTCAAGGCTAAATTGAGGGCCCTGGAAAAATAATTGGGGACCCTAGCTACAGGACAAAAAAGGTCATGGAATAGTAATTGGGAGTTATCCCTTATCCCCAACATTTTTAAATGGCTAAACTACCCCAAATCATTAGTAATAATTAAGTTAATTAATTGTTAATTAGTTTAATTAGATTAAAATCAGATTTAGGGATAAAATTTTGATAAAAGAAAAATTGTGTGTTTTGTGTTGTGGAGAGGAAGAAGTTGAGTTTTTGGGGGATTCCAGTAGAGGAATCATATTGCTCAAAATGAAGGAACCAATCCTCAAAATGAAGAACCCGAAGCTCAAAACAAATCAGGTAAACTTCCTATACTCTTCAAATTGTATGAATGATGCCTCAAGTGGTCGATTCATGTACACTATGCAACTACTCAGAGTGAGGGTCGTTAAGTCGAGAGGGTAATAAACGAACGACTCTAAGGAGTCGTCAATTACTTGACACAACCTTTGACGACTCAAACCTGCAA
>NW_020620251.1:0-842 GCF_003573695.1 Papaver somniferum
TTTTTTTACGGACCTTGTGACCATCTTCATCTTTTAACAATAGCAGCAGATCATCATCGCCACTGCCAACAATGACAACATCACCTTGCTCAACTCCCTTATCAATCATTCACCCTCTTTATATAACACGGCTGCAACAGTTCTTCTTCACGGGTTTGATTAATCAAATCTCACCCAAAAATTCCAACTAAAAGTCGTACCCAAACTTCCTTATTTGAGCCATTGATGATCACTATCGATCGGCAATACTCTTCTCTCTTCATGGAATTATTATTATAGCAGTAAACAACTCGATCTCTAAACCCATCGCAACTTCATTCTTCCACTGCGTCTCACCTCAGTACCTTCTTAACTATCGCACAACAGGGACTGCCTCATCTTCTCGAGTTATCATCCCAGCAACAACATCTAGCTTCATCGGCGATATTCGTCACCAATCCATAATTCATCTGCTTGAGTTCCATCCTTGATCTGGCAGCAGCCGTCAAGTTCTTTTCGCAGTGATTAGTGCTCTTATTCTGGAACTTCAAATCTCTTTACTGCAACTCCATCAACTATTAATCGTCAGTGGTTCGAAACAGCTTATCGGACTAACATCTTACTATTATCAACATTCGGTCACAGCTATGAAACTTGTGAGTAAGCGGCTGCCTCTTTCAACTGCCCTTCACGGACAAACTCGATCTGAATCAGTTAATATTCAAATCTCCTCGTAAATCGCTGGAAACTCAAATCCAGTAAGAACCCAATTTTCCTCTCAGCAGCAGTATCTCGTATGCATGTTTCGGGGCATCAATTTCATGCCCTAAAGTATATTAACATCTTCTTTCTTCTTGTCAATT
>NW_020620252.1:0-868 GCF_003573695.1 Papaver somniferum
ATTCCCTTAGATGATCTCACCCACAACTAAGAGTTGCTACGACCCAAAGTCGAAGACTTTAATAAAAAAATCTGTATCACACAGAAAAGTCTACGGTAATAGATAAATCCGTCTCCCACGAATATACCTACGAGTTTTGTTCCGTCTTTTTATAAATCAAGGTGAACAGGAACCAATCAATAATACCATACTTATGTTCCCGAAGAACAGCTTAGTATTATCAATCACCTTACAATAATCTTAATCGACGCAGCGAAAAAGGATATTGTGGAATCACAAACGATGAGATGAAGTTTGTTTGTGATTAATTTTTATCTTGCCTATCGGAGATATAAAATCTCAAGCCAATTATTACAATTGTACTCGTACGATAGAAGATGCAAGATCAGATCACACAACTACAAGAGAAGTAGTATCGGTCTGGCTTCACAATCCCAATGAAGTCTTTAAGTCGTTAACCTGGTTTAGAAGAAGAAACCAAAGGTTAAAGGAGAATCGACTCTAGCTATGCAACTAGTATCATATGTAAGGTGTGGGTATTAGGTTTCCCAGTTGCTAGGGTTCTCCCTTATATACACTTTCAAATCAGGGTTTGCAATCAAAGTTAGCTTAGTAACAAAGCATTCAATGTTCACCGTTAGATGAAAACCTGATTAGATTCAAGCTAATATTTCTCAACCGTTAGATCGAAAGCTTAGCTTGTCACACACAAATGACATGTCCAATTTTGGGTTTATGAACCGTACCCAAACATTAACATTTGTTGGTTCAACAAGTCAACCAAATGGTTAGCCATATGATTACTTTCATATCAACCATATTCTTCTTCACCATAACTAGTTCAAATGACTCAAATGAACTAGTTAGA
>NW_020620253.1:0-756 GCF_003573695.1 Papaver somniferum
TGGGACGATATTTTTGGTGGCACGGTAGGGTTGATGATAGAGTGGAGCTCCCCAGAACTATTACATCGAAGGACAGTCTTCCTCGAACTCAGATCCTTCACAGAAAAACCATACAGATCAAACTCAACAGACACATGATTGTCAGTGGTGAACTTACAAACGGAAACCAAGTTTTTGATAAGGGAGGGTTATGAACTTAGTGCCTCTAGCAGTAACTGGAATACTATTTCCATTTCCAACTAAGATAGACCGTACATTGCTGGAATTGAAAACTTTATGTAAAGTAACTGTATCAGCAGTAAGGTGCGAGGTAGCACCAGTGTCCATATAGAAAGCATCATCAGGTGGATGTAAGTGCATGGATCTATATTCCTCAGCAATGTCTATGGGCTGCAGTAGTTCAGTTGATGGAGTAATATAAGCTTGACCACGATTATGTCCAGGAGAGCGTCCACGGGAGATGTTATTTCGCGAGTTCATAGAAAGCGTCCTATGAGACGACTGCCAAGGAGAGGCGGTTGGATATGGTCATGGAGGATTGCCTCTTGTATTTCATATTCTTCAACTTCTTCTCTTATTCTCATACCCCTATCAATGTTCACACATGTCTATGCATCATCATATTTTTCCTCTTCGACTGTGAAATCATATCGATGTCTTGTCCTTCCTCTTTCTTGTGGTATAATCCTACCCTGATTCGTATCATCTATGCGATAGTGCTCGCGCTGCCTTAGGCGATTATCATTTTGATGCAAT
>NW_020620254.1:0-625 GCF_003573695.1 Papaver somniferum
GTCAACAACTGACCAACTAATACACGTATTCCTTGCAGACTCCAAGATTCGTGAAATATCAATCACGTTACAAATGGGGGGATATCACTTAGGGTTTTGGTCTGGAGGTCTACAACACGTGGATTTGTCAAGTTAGCAAAATAGTGGGTGCACGATCAGTCAAGTTTCCGCACGACATGGAACTGACTTTACCAAGATCTCCCACTTTCCCACTCTTTCACTCAAGAAACCGTCACACTTACAGGGATCAGTGGTACATTATTCTTGCAATATAAATAAGTCTAAATCGAGGACATCAGGATAACATAAATCATCGATTATCATCATTATCCATCAAAAACTCGATATAAACTTATTCACAAAACTCAACTTCAGTAGTTCATCAATATTGCAGAAACCTTCAACACACCCACAATCCTTGATCATCACTGATCTCACACAACTCTCAGCTTCCCTCCTACAGATCAACCCATCTCCCTCTTTGTGACCGAATTGACTCTGGAACGGCCATTGTCTTGGTTTAGGCCGGAGTCATACATATTGATTTCCCGAATCTAAGCACCCCCTTTGCAGCGGTGCATCTGTGTGAGGTTCAGCAGTTCGCTCGGTTGAAGAGTCTCGACAA
>NW_020620255.1:0-929 GCF_003573695.1 Papaver somniferum
GTCAACAACTGACCAACTAATACACGTATTCCTTGCAGACTCCAAGATTCGTGAAATATCAATCACGTTACAAATGGGGGGATATCACTTAGGGTTTTGGTCTGGAGGTCTACAACACGTGGATTTGTCAAGTTAGCAAAGTAGTGGGTGCACGATCAGTCAAGTTTCCGCACGACATGGAACTGACTTTACCAAGATCTCCCATTTTCCCACTCTTTCACTCAATAAACCGTCACACTTACAGGGATCAGTGGTACATCATTCTTGCAATATAAATAAGTCTAAATCGAGGACATCAGGATAACATAAATCATCGATTATCATCATTATCCATCAACAACTCGATATAAACTTATTCACAGAACTCGACTTCAGTAGTTCATCAATATTGCAGAAACCTTCAACACACCCACAATCCTTGATCATCACTGATCTCACACAACTCTCAGCTTCCATCCTACAGATCAACCCATCTCCCTCTTTGCGACCGAATTGACTCTGGAACAGCCATTATCTTGGTTTAGGCCGGAGTCATACATATTGATTTCCCGAATCTAAGCACCCACTTTGCAGCGGTGCATCTGTGTGAGGTTCAACAGTTCGCTCGGTTGAAGAGTCTCGACAACAAACTCGACTCTCCACTTTCCTAGAAAACCAGCAAACCGTTTTTCCCCATCTACACCTGGCCAACACTTTTAACTTATCGTCATTCATAATTTTTCATTTAGAGTACAAATTGCACGATTTCTGCCATTTTTCTTGTTGATTTCTTTCTAAAACTCAAGAACATTTATATCACTACTAAGAAATCATTCATTTTTTTTTATTTCTTATTTGATTTATTCTTACAGTTATGGGTTCACTTCCTTCTACTTCTTATCAATCGATCAACAACTTAGCAGATGATTTTTGTTAGAGCACTGCTCGGT
>NW_020620256.1:0-3656 GCF_003573695.1 Papaver somniferum
AAAAAAAAAAAGAAAACTATGCTTGCAGGGAAGTTCGAACTTGCGACCACGAACGTACATATTGTTCTCTTGACCAACTGTTCAAGAATTTCTTTGCGAAATCAACGCACAATGTTTTTCTCTTATTCTCTTATTCTCCCATGCAAATGAGAAGAAAATGAAAAATATGTGTCTCTGCGAAATTCGAACCCGTGACCTATCTCTTACTCTCTCCAGCTCAAACCATCTGTGCGAATTTTTGTTTGTGATAGAAATTGCAGCATCTGTCTCTTATCTTTTCTTCGTCCTTCCTTAACTTCTTTCACATTTTCATTCTTATCCTGAACATGAAAATCTTCCACTGAAACTTCCATTTTCTCCTTAAATTTCACCACAACAACTAATTTTTTCTCTCACTCTTTTCATGTCTTTGAATTGTTGATGATGTTTACTCCCTGAAAGTGTGATTTCTTCCATAAAATTTCCTTTTTTGAACCTAAATTTTGTAGATCTAGAAAAATATGAACAATAGCTAGTCTTCATGAAAATTTCTTGAATCAACAAGTTACAAGAAGGATAAATCCTTTACTCGTTCCCTGTTTCTAGCGCCATTATGTAGTTGCAGGAAATCCTACAATACACCCCTTGTATTATCATGACTATAATTTCTAGATCTAAACTTATTTGATATGAAAATAAAGATAAAGATAATGAAAATGGAAAATAAGACACAAGATTTACGTGGTTCGATCAATATGATCTACATCCACGGGGTTAGGGATCTTCACTATGGTTGTTTATAATTACATATGGATTATAATTAAGACTCCATTAATGAGTATTTGGAGCTCTTTTTGGTGAAGAAGAAGGAGATAATACTACACAATAGAAAATACTCTCATAATAATAATCCTCTCCTAAAGTGTATCTCTCTTTCTCTCTCTTGCCTTCCTCTTTATATAGGTGTTTACATAGTGGATGACAACTGATGTACAGCTAACATTTCCCATAATTTCGGATCTGGTGCTATATTATCTCAGGCTCGTATTACAATTTCGCAGGCTCTGCTACATTCTCGCAAACTCTCTCTATAATTTCGCAAACTCTTACTGTTGTGCGATATTTGGATCCTACACTATGCACTTGATTTCCTTAGCTGATCTCACCCACAACCCAGAGTTGCTACGACCCAAAGTCGAAGACTTTAATCAACAAATCTGTATCACACAGAAAAGTCTACGATGATAGATAAATCTGTCTCCCACAGATAAACCTATGAGTTTTGTTCCGTATTATGATAAAATCAAGGTGAACAGGAACTAATTGATAACCCGGACTTATATTCCCGAAGAACAACCTTGAATTATCAATCACCTCACAATAATCTAAATCGTATGGTAGCGAAACTAGATATTGCGGAATCACAAACGATGAGACGAAGATGTTTGTGATTTCTTTTTATCTTGCCCTATCGGAGATATAATCTCAAGCCAATTATTCAATTGAACTCGTACGATAGAAAATGGCAAGATCAGAACGCTCAACTACAAGAGAAGTAGTTTCGTCTGGCTTCACAATCCCAATGAAGTCTTTAAGTCGTTAACCTACAGGGTTTCGAGAAGAAACCTAAGGTTAAAGGAGAATCGACTCTAGCAAAACCAACTAGTATCACAAAGGAGGTGTGGGGATTAGTTTTTCCAGTTGTTAGATGTCTCATTTATATAGTTTTCAAATCAGGGTTTGCAATCCAAGTTACTTTGGTAACAAAGCATTCAGTATTCACCGTTAGATGAAAAACCTGATTTAACCAAGCGAATATCTTTCAACCGTTAGATCGTAACTTAGCTTGTCACACATAAATGAAATGTATTTCATTTAGGTTTGAGTAACCGTACCAAAACGTGTACACTTAGTTGGTTCACAAATAGTTAACTAATGGTTAGGCATATGTGCACTTTCATATCAACCGTATTCATTTTCTTCACAAGTAGTTCAAATGACTCATAAGAACTAGTTGAAGAGTTGTTCAATTGCTTAGGTCTTCATTCATAGACACAATTGAAAAAAAATAGGTTTGAGTCACTTGAATCAATTCATGAACAATATAGCCATAGTTTGCAAAGATTGCATTCCTTATTAATTTATTGTTTAATTTCATGAAACTACCGATTTGAGAAATATAACCAGTACGGGTACGCGTACGGGTACATGTACCATAGCTACCGGATTTGAGTTTACAAACTCAGCAACAATTTTCTGTTCGAAAACTTCCGTGGGTACATGTACGGGTAGGCATACCTAAGGTGACTGGTTTAACAATTTGCGATCTTACAAACTCAGCAAAAAATTTTGGTTCGAAAACTTCCGCGGGTACGCGTACTCAACCTGTCTCCTTCACCAATACCATATGCACACATATGCACACACTTGGTTTCCGGCACATGGATTTATACCCTAATGTGCGAACACACTATATATGCTTATATCCATAGATGGTTACTTAATCTCAACTCTACATTTCAATTATTTAAACATTCTTCTATAATGTTATAACAGTCGTTATTCACAACTATCGTCATCAAAGCTATTTTCAAGATTGAAACGTCATCATGACTTTCGTCACGGGTTAAGATGAAAAGTGGTTAAAGAGAAATCTTACCAACACATATTTCGAGAAAAAGATAGGCGAACAAACTCGGCTCGAAATAGCAAATGTGTATGTATGAAAACTATCATACTTATACGACTTTGTCTCAAGAATAAGAGATAGAGTAGATAGACTTTTGAGTGATAGATAAGTTCAAGTCTCCACATACCTTTTAGTCGGATGAAGTTCCACTGGTTCCTTTAGTAGTTCTTCTTCTTCGTAAGATAATCGCCATGGAGTCTGGAGCTCAATTACGCTAAACTGTCCTAAACCGAGACTTAGCTATAAGTAGTCTAGAAATCAAGACATATAGTTTTGACAACTAAACTTGACAAACATGCTTGATATAGCAACGCATGGGAGTTCGACCGAGCAATGCTCTAACAATCTCCCCCTTTGTCAATTATAGTGGCAAAACTATCAATACATATGGATTACAAAATAAATAAAACTTTGTAGCTTCTCGTCCACATGCTTGATCTCTTTGGTGCTTCAACATTACTCGAAAAATTCGTCTTTTCCAAGTACTCCCATGATTCCATAGATGTTCAATTCAGCATCATAGTTGTTGAAGATCCGTAGCCATAACAATGAGAAAACAAAAGCTCTCGATCATTGTTATACAGTGTCATAGTATTATTACACTGTATCAAAGTTCTTATATCACAACTTCGACAAAAATACTATGGTGATATGTATCACTCCCCCTTAGTCAATACTTTCATCTCAACATGAAAACCACTCCCCCTTACATAATGATCCGTAAAACACGTAAACCATATGTATTTGTAGTGTGAACTACATATTAATTCTCCCCCTTTTTGTCAATAAAATTAGCAAAGGTACGAAAACGGGATCCTAATGAAATTTCCACGGAGATGCTTCAAGACCAAAGAAAAGTACATATCAACTTGTTTAGATGCAATCATAAAGTCGAAGATAAATGCATTCATCAAGGAGTTTATAAAGATACAAGATAACCCCTAAAATATTCCACAGCCGCACTCCCCATAAAGATATGGTAATTAAG
>NW_020620257.1:0-999 GCF_003573695.1 Papaver somniferum
CAACTACACTTTTTATCCTAGTCCGAGACCTTAGCTATAGTAGACTAGAAATCAAGACTTATAGTTTTGATCACTAAGATTAAAAAACATGCTTGAGATAGCAACGCATGCGAGTTCGACCGAGCAATGCTCTAACAAGGATAACGTATCATCTTTGTCCTCCATTTACAATGCAATTGAGACAATTAAAAGAAATGAATTGAAGGATAGAAAAGTGATGCAACAATTGTTTTTTTGCGCTCAAGAGAAAGGCTACGCGGTTCAAAAGAAGGTAGGCCGGAAGATGAAACAACACATCTCTTCATTGCGCATCCGAAGAGTGTTCAATTGGCTCAGTGCTTCCATCAAGTTCTTATAATTGACTACACTTACAAGACTAACAAATACGAGATTCCATTGTTCAACATTGTTGGTCGTACCTCGACGAACTCACCGTTTACCATTGCTTTTTGTTTTCTAGAAGATGAGCAAGAACCAAGTTAAACTTGGGCACTACAACAATTGAAGTCCATATACCGAGATGATGATATCCCTGGGGTTATAGTGACGGACAATGATATATCATTAATGAATGCAATAGAGAGAGTCTTCCCATTAGCACATAGTATGCTTTGTGCGTTCCATATATGGTGTAACGTGATGAATAGGTGCAAGCCTCAAATTTGTCCACCAAAGAGGAAAGCATTTGAAGAGATTAGTAAGCTACCATAAGATGAACAAGCGGATGCAAAAGAGGAATTCGATAAACAATACATTATAAATCACGCTAAATGGGTTGCTTTCTCTAGTGAATGGGAGTCAATGACTTGGTCTCTCACCGAAGAAGAGTATAATCTAAATCTTGCCGCATTTATCGAACATTAGTATAGCCCCGAATATCCCGAGGATATAACGCATGTGGTTAAGCAATGGTTGGAACCGCACAAACAGCGCTTCGTTTATGCATTTAACAACCACCATAAACACTTTGGGAATCAAGCGACAAGTTTGGTAGAGTCG
>NW_020620258.1:0-1946 GCF_003573695.1 Papaver somniferum
TTTAATTGCAGAAAGATCCTTCGGTGTCGAGGAATCAACTAGCGACGTTACTTTTATCTGTATCTCAAGGTGGTGTTCATTCTGATTCTCATACTTTTTATACGCCTTTTGATTTTGATTTTGTATTTTTCATTTTCACTTTATAGATCTGGATTTTATATACATTGGAGGGAAATTTCGATGTGTAACCTAATTCTAATTCTTATCGGAATTCTGTGTTCTTTTGTTATGATTTCAATCTTGTTAGTGTTCGAACTGAATTTGGGTGGAATTTTTGTTTTTTGATTAGTGAACTGCTGAAAATGTGAATTTTGTTGATTGTATGTAGAAATGAGGTTTCTCCTAGCAGTGACAAGGAAATTACAAAGAATCTCATACATGAGGTTCTTGTTCTGCACTTTATTGCTTGATTTTTTTTGCCATATCTAATTGATTTATGGGCTTATTTTCTTCCACATTATTGAAGAAGTGTATTGTCTTGGTTGAAATAAAGTTTTAGCAAATAATATATATGCAAACATATATAGTCTCCTTCTTTTCTAGACTTTCCAATACCAACCAAACTAGACATGACACTGATACAAGTTTCTGGGTCGATGTTACACAATGGGAAATCCTATGATAACGAGGCTTTGAATGAAATTTAAATGCCCAAATCACATGTAACTACTGTTTCTAAACATAAGAACGATATGATTCAATAAACATAAGAACGGAAAACACGTATGTACATTGAGCCTCCTCTTTTTAACTTATATAGAGTTGTAGGACGACCATAGTGACCATTTCCGCTTTGATCCAGTAGTTTCAGTTCAAGCCATGCCCTAACTTCTCCAAGATTTTTAACTTAACACTCACGGATACGTAGTCCTGGGATTCCATAAATTCCATAGATCTTTTATCCGAGTTTATTTTTTTTTTAGGATTCTAACGCCTTGCATTAACCTTTTGAACGCCACTTGCTTCCCTATACAAGTTGGTGCATACTATTAATCCACCGTCACCATCACGAACCCATTTTTGTTTTCACAAGATTAATCTTGTATCCTCTCTAGCCATGGGAAACTGGTAAGCCATCAAAATAGACTTGCGAAGTAAGCTTGCAGTTCCTACAATATATATGTATTTTCATGTACACCATCTATATGCGGTGTACATAGAAGTGCACTTTTTTTTGTCCTTATTATAAGAGGTGTATATGCTTGTACACCACTTATATGATTTCTCGTATATTCCACGTGGACTATTTTTAGTTTTACATATGAAAAACTTGACCTTCCTCGTGATGAAATGGGTATCGTAACGATCTTTATAACTTCTTGCAGATATATTACCTCATGTTATTGTATGCTTGTATTAATTAAATGAGATAAATAAGGGTAGATTCATTCGTCCATTTGTCTTTGTTTTTTTCTTCCAGAAATGGACTTAATAGAAGTTACAGATCAGGTTCGCCCCTACATTTTGTAATAGTAATAGATTTTCTTCCTCTGAGATTTTCTAGACATCGGTTAGTATTTATTATAAACCGCAAATCAGAGCATTGCCTATAAAATAGTTTTGGGGTCGATATAAATGTTGAAAAGCAAATTGCCTATATTTAGAAAAAATAACAAAAATCATACCGATGTTAGTATCTCAAGTTCTCAACCTTTTTATTTATCCCAATTGCAGGTGTAGTGAAGGTCCAAGATGATAAAGATGAGTCCCCAACTTATGTTGCTATGCTTGCAGCCCAAGATGATGCAACACGGTGCAAGGTATTTGTTCTAGTTGTATACTTTGGTTCCATTGATGATTCCTACCTTAATATTGGTCCTAACTGATAACATGATTGTGTGCTTTAGTCTTTCTTAGTTGAATTTGATAAGTACAACCTTCATTTAATGAAATAACATATTGATTCTTAATGTGTACATAATTGTACACATGTAGATAGCTAATGT
>NW_020620259.1:0-284 GCF_003573695.1 Papaver somniferum
AAAAGTTTGAAAACTTTATTATAATTACAATCAATATGTACTAAGGCAATACGTCGAGTAAAAATTGCATTTCTATGTACGTTGATTCAAGAAAATATGAAGGTAGTCAAATTTCACAATAGAAGAACGATGAAAGACCATGCATAACTAATCCAACTCCTAACAAATTTCATCTATTTTGAATCAAATAGAAAGACAAAGCCAACACAAAAATAAAGAGTTCATAAAAATGTTGAATTTTATATACGTTAACTCAAAAAAGTCTACACATTTCGTTATAAGTC
>NW_020620260.1:0-651 GCF_003573695.1 Papaver somniferum
AACAACTCAAGTGAATGCAGTGCTGAGTACAATGTGTATGTTTCAAATGCAGATCCATAAACTGCCAGAAACAACAATTCATCACATGGACAACATCCAAAGGCGTTACTGGTGGAATAATTTTACCAATGATCATCCACGACATCTTATTGGATGGAAAAAGGTATGTGTACCTAAAAGATTTGGAGGTCTAGGTCTTAAAAATTTAACCAATTACAATTCAGCTCTTGTTGCGAAATTGGCCTGACAATTATTACATAATCAAGATGCTATTTGGGCAAAATTGTTGAAAGGAAAATACTTTCCTCATAATGATCTGCAATTCTTCCCTACATCGGAAACTAACAATTCAAGTTGGGTATGACAGAGTATATGTGTTGGGCTTGAATTTGTTCTTAGAAATGCAAAATGGCAAGTAGGTAATGGTACTCGCATCAATATCTGGACTGCCAATTGGATTCCTTCCATGCAGAATGCAATTCAAGATTGGAGTGATCTGAATAGAAGTAATATTCAATGGGTTTCGGAACTATTTGATCCTCTCACTCAGCAATGGAATATTCCGCTTCTTCGCCATTTATTTTCTGCAGACCAGGTGAATTCTATTCTCACTATTCCTTTACAATTAGATCAGGAAGATAAATTGGTCTG
>NW_020620261.1:0-2073 GCF_003573695.1 Papaver somniferum
CAACTCCTCAAAGCTTTCATCGCCACGTACACAACTTGATATGTCTTTAAAACTGAAAGTGAGAATGGGTGAGCACATCATCCCTAAAAGGGGTGCCCCGTAGAAATAACAACTAACTTTGAAGTAATCACTATAATGATTTAAAAACAATGCGGGTTTTACTGAAAACCGTTAGAGAAATGGAAAACAGAATAAAACATATTAAGATAGTAAATTGTACTGAAAGTGTAAAGTTCTACCAACCATTAAACAAGAACACATTCACAACATAAATAATAGTTGAGCGACGTCTTCCTTCGGAGTAGCAAGGCATGACTGTTGCGGATTTTTCAATGATCATTAAAGCTCCCATGAGGTTTCCGTCCTCAAGTCATAAACTATATGTACCTTACCAGTAACTTATTCTACGCACACTCTACATATCAAGTATCTAAAGAAATCTAATGGTAACAACATTATATCCGATCGAAGTGCTTACACAGTGGAGAGCCTCCTTTACCGTCCCGCGTAAATCCAACAATCTTATATAAGATTATCAACATCATTCTCTCTAAATACCATAACATAATATAATAACTTTTGAAAGTAATTTAAAATAAACAGTAAACATCCACGTGTGAGACATGCGTTCCCGTACAGAAATAGGGAAAGTGATATTCGGTGACACGAGTACACACCTAGATAGTTTATTAGTTGGCAGCAATTTTCACTCCTTTAGCGCATAAACATAAATATAACTTTTGAGCAACCACATCACACACCAATCAAAAGGAAACCTTCTCCCTTTCATGCTAACAATAAGTAAATATTGTAACCACTTTCCAGTCAATGGAAAGAATCACTTTTTGAAAATAAATAAGTACTCCCAAAACACAGATATTAGTTGTTTCTAAAGATCCAATCCCATCCCAAAATGTAAAAGAAAACTAGTTTGTATTACACACAGATAATACATACATACACTATCATATAGTAACAAAGATATGCATGGATTTCACAAAATATAGATTTGTAAAACAATAATGAATACAAGAGAGTTCGTTATCGATTCCCACCTCTTTTGATGACAAGCCTCGCATACCTTGAGATCCGTAATCTACTGGTTAGTTCTTTATATCGATCATTGTTAATAAAGACTAACTGTTAATCACACAAGCACTCTAAAGATTAGCCAAAAAGGCTCATACAAGGCTCATACAATTCTCTAGTTATAGGCTCTAAGATCATTTATGGTTCTACACCTTTTCATTATCAATCTTTAGCATAAAAAAGGTTTAGTAATTCAATTAGATTGGTTCTATAATTCGTTAGATATGTCTTAAGAATATCTACAACTTTGTAGAAGGAACCAAAGGTTAATTCGGACCACAAGGTCCAAAACATCAAACTAAGAATACATTGCACTAAGCCCAAGTCCACTAATCTCGGCCCATTTACTTAAGGCCTGGTCCATCTGAGTCATCTAACGGTCTCTAACAGTCAATGGGGTCAATTAACAGTCAACGTCTAATGTCAAGGTCAAAGTCCAATAAAAGTCAAAGTCGGGTCAACTGATTAAACTCAGGTCAAGAAGGAAACTTAGTGGGTCAACACGGATCAACTCAGTCAACTTAACTGAGTCAGGCAACAAGAAATCAGTCAGACAGTCTGACTAGGATGACTAACATGCCTAAGTCTCAAGAACAGAAATTCATACAATCATTACAATAAAACAACTCTAGTAGAAAACATCTTCTTAACTGAACTCACACTAACTATAACCCTATTACAGAATTTATGTCATCTCCTTCTCTAAACAACGTCATCACCTTTGACAACCCAACAATTGCAACTCCATCTAGCCCTTTACCAATGAGTCCTAACACTAACAGTTCTATAAGCTATGTCTAACTTCCATTTTCTCAGCATCAGTTTCATTGCTTCCAGCGATTCCATCTCTCACTCCATATCTACAAACTACAATACCCACCATGATACAGCTACGACTCAACCAATACTGTCATTTCATTCCTGCCTGCACAATCTGAAGACTTTATCATCTCAAAAACCAACACCTCCACTGACTCAATTAAA
>NW_020620262.1:0-273 GCF_003573695.1 Papaver somniferum
CAACTCGAAAATCTCTTTTCAAAATACATGTTTGGACCCATGCCCATGCGCGTGTACCAAGCACCAAGTCCGTGTCTACTTGAAATTATTTTTTGCAAGTTTTTAACTTGATAAATAATTTATTTAACATTTTTATTTATGGAAAAATTCCTTTGTTGTGTTTAATTGTTTTACAAGAAACAAAACTCGTTTTATAAGAAAAAACCTAAACCTAACTTGATTTGCAAGTTAATTTTCCTATAAATACAACTCGAAAATCTCTTTTCAAAATAC
>NW_020620263.1:0-697 GCF_003573695.1 Papaver somniferum
AAACAGGAGATTTTTCTTTTTCCTTGATTGAGGGTTTCACAATCATATTGACATCTTTTCTCTCCATAGACACAATCCTAGAGAACAGTTATAACCAACTGATTTTTGTGGATGGAATTCACAATGTCATAAAGCAGTCTTGAGATATAAAGAATGTCAAAGAGGAAAAAGGAATATAGGGTTCGAAACCTATAAATAGGTTCGCGGTCGGTCAACTCTAAACCCTATAAAGAGTAGAATTGTTGATAATAACCCTTTCTTTTACTTGATAGACAGAAAAACAAAACCTATAATTCACAATCTCATAAAGCAGTCTTGAGATATAAAGAATGTCAAAGAAAAAAAAGGAATATAGGGTTCGAAACTTATAAATAGGTTCGTGGTCGGTCAACTCTAAACCCTATAAAGAGAGAATTGTCGATAATAACCCTTTCTTTTACTTGATAGACAGAAAAACAAAACCTAAGAAAACACCTTTTTCTATAGCCTGTAGAACTTCAATCTTTTCTCTTTTGATCAGGCACATGAGACAAGATATACCCATCAACACAATTAATTTGTGCTGTGGTGAAGAAAAATTTGTCCACCATTTTGGAGAGGAATCCACAAGTTTCTATCTATCAAAATGATTTGACCATACTTTTTTCTCAAATCTTACATACCTCAGCAGTCTTCTGAGCGAGTTTAAGTTTTCTTG
>NW_020620264.1:0-427 GCF_003573695.1 Papaver somniferum
GGATCGCAGAGAAACTGAGATCATTGATAGAATGAATACCCAACTCTCCCTCACTCGTTCTCTTACCCTCAAAACAGAAACTATAGAAAAGTGCAGAAACAATACCGACTGTATGGTGGTGGCTCGAATCTTCTGTCCCTTCAAACTGAATATCCAAAAAATGATGGGAATGCTTCAGTTCCTTTGGGTTCTAGCCTATCAACCTGTAGCAAATTTGGTCAGTGGCTTTACTGAACCAAACAAATTCACGATCAAATTGGAAAATAGAGTAGATGCCCAGAGATCCATTTGTTACTCTCCAACCAAATATGATGCCTGGCTCATGGTAGTTAAGGCTTATCAATTTGCTATACCTCCTCAAATGATTACCATGACGCTGGTAAATATCTGGGTTGGTTATCTGAACCTGCCGGTGGAATTCTTTGGA
>NW_020620265.1:0-420 GCF_003573695.1 Papaver somniferum
GAGAAGATTCTTCAACTCTCTCTCCAGAAGAAGCCTCTTCAACGCTCTCTTTAGGAGAAGTCGCTTCTACGCTCGCTTGAAGAAGATGCTTCAAAGATCTTTCTAGAAGAAGCCTCTTCAACGCTCGCTCTAGGAGAAGACGCTTCAACGCTCCCTCCAACAGAAGCCGCTTCAACGCTTGCTAAAAGAAGATGCTTCAACGCTCTCTCTAGAAGAAGCCTTTTCAATGGTCGCTTTAGGAGAAGCCGCTTCAACGCTCTCTCCAGCAGAAGACGTTTCAACGCTCGCTATAAGAATATCCTTTAACGCTCTCTCTAGAAGAAATCTCTTCAACGCTCGCGTCAGAATAAGCCTCTTCAACGCTCTCTCTTAAAGAAGTCGCTTCAACGCTCCCTCCAGCAGAAGCCGCTTCAACGCTCG
>NW_020620266.1:0-460 GCF_003573695.1 Papaver somniferum
CAACTCTTAGTTGTGGGTGAGATCAGCTAAGGGAATCAAGTGCGCAGTATCCTGCTGGGATCAGAGACGTAGGGAGTACAACTGTACCTTGGATCAGTGGGAGACTGATTGGGGTTCAACTATAGTCCAGTCCGAAGTTAGCTTGTAGTAGGCTAGTGTCTCTAAGTGGCTTAATACCGTGTGTGTTCAATCTGGACTAGGTCCCGGGGGTTTTCTGCATTTGCGGTTTCCTCGTTAACAAAATTTCTGGTGTTCCGCATTATATTATTTTGTATTTATAATTGAAATAATACAGGTTGTGCGTTAGATCATCAATTAGAGTAATCCAACCTTTGGTTGTTGATTGTCATTGATTGATCCTTGGATATTGGTCTTTGGTACCATCCAAGTTATTCCTTGCATTTGATTAGAACTCGCAGTTCCTGCTTGAGTAAATCAAATCAAGAGAGAGATATAAACT
>NW_020620267.1:0-500 GCF_003573695.1 Papaver somniferum
GAACAACTCTTTAACTAGTTCATTTGAGTCAATTGAACTAGTTATGGTGAAGAAGAATAAGGTTAATATGAAATGCTCATATGGTTAACCTTTTGGGTTACTATGTTGAACCAACATACACGTACACGTTGGGCATGGTTTTCACAAACCCAGTAAACGTTTACCCAAGTGTGTGCGACAAGCTAAGTTTTCGATCTAACGGTTGAGAAATATTAGCTTGAATCTAAATCAGGTTTTCGTCTAATGTTGAATATGGATTTCTTTGTAATTAAGGAAAAACCCTGATTTGAAATCTATTTAAATGAGACATCTAGATTTGAGCAAAAATAATCCCCACACGTCTTTGTGATACTAGTGCGCTCGCTAGAGTCGATTCTCCTTTAACCTTTGGTTTTCTTCTCTAAAACCAGGTTAACGACTTAAAGACTTCATTGGGATTGTGAAGCCAGACCGATACTACTTTTATCGTAGTTGTGTGATTTGATCTTGCATCTTCTATC
>NW_020620268.1:0-485 GCF_003573695.1 Papaver somniferum
CAACTGAAAGTAACTTAATTCTTTATAAAGAATGATACTAACAAATTCCCTACAATAATGAAGATTATCTTTGAATGTTTTCTAAAACCCCTAAAGAGCCCTGAAAGATCTCTGAGAAACTCTAAAAAGCTCAGGAAGACTCCAAAAAGCTTTGAAAAGATTAACTTTAATTATACTCCGTAGCACTGGGATCTACAAGCTAGGAGATTGGTTAGAAAATGATAATAACAAATCCCTCCAATAGTGAAGATCAACTTTGAATGTACTCTAAAAATCCTTGAAAACTCTAAAAAAACCCTGAAAACTCTAAAGCCGTAAAATATCTAAAGAGCTCTGGAAAATCTAAAGAGCTCTGAAAAACTCTAAAAAGCTCTGAAAAAGCTTTAAGTTAATTGTATTTCGTAACACTAGTATCTACTAGCCAGGGGATTCGTTAAAGTCAACTGAAAGTAACTTAATTCTTTATAAAGAATGATACTAACAAA
>NW_020620269.1:0-877 GCF_003573695.1 Papaver somniferum
GGGGGTGTTGATAAGCACGCAAATGCAACACAATTATATCCATATTTACATTACCTATGCTTCATTATTTGTCTAATAATATTGTTTTAAGGCTTTTGCAGGAAATACAAACAAATCCAATCACCTGAAAAAATAAGTGGTTAAATAAACAACAAATGACATTTGCGACTAAAATGGGTAAATGTGGCTGGCCTGGTATTCCTATGTATCATCACCACTGCGCGGCACCAAACATAAACGGAGCCTTATGAACTTGCAAGGAAAAAGGAGTACATGATTAAGTTCACGATTCCTATAGACGTGGGCAGAATTAAAATTCAGTTGGCTAGTGTCACTGGCTTGGCACTCACGAGTTCACAACGGGCAGTCAATTCTTAATCTCAATTAATGCATGGTGAAGCGAGTCGATGTAAGCACACTAATGCCACCTAAGATTGGTCAAGAGTGACTTTATTAATGTTAGCATAAGAATGGAAGAATATGACCTCCATGACCACGTGCAAATGAAGAAAAAGGAAAGATTAATATATCTTGTCCTTACATAAGTTATCTTGCTATATTTATATAAAGAATCTGAAGGAATATTTGAAGCCAACTGACGTTATTTTGCAAATACAGTTAAGGTGGGACCCAGCACATGCAAGAAAATATCATGCTTTCTAAATGAAATTCATATATTATGGAAAGTGGAGATTCGGTGATACTTTACAATGTCTCGTTATTATGACACGCGACACAACATCATTGGGTGAATTTATATTTTCATGACATGTGGCAGACTTCTATTGGTAGGTGATGTGGCGACGAAGAAGAAAAACGTGAATTCATTTGTGAGCTATATTTATGTGTTGTTTCAAAATATACCAGGGGGGATCCC
>NW_020620270.1:0-17705 GCF_003573695.1 Papaver somniferum
ATGAACCACTTTACTACAACACTCTCCCTTGGATGACCATCATCATAGACTCGTTGCTTTGTCAAAACCTTGCCAGAAAATGTATGTTGGTGAAAAACTGGTCGAAGGAGAAAGACACTTGAGCTTCTGAAATGGCATAGCTTGTCAAGACTTTTCTTCTTTGTAGAACTGTGTCAGGAAAAACATTTCGCACGAAAACCCGAACACTCGTAAAGAGAAGAACAACCTTAACCTAATTGTATTTCTAGTGTTTTTGTTGTCTCACTAAAAATCTTACCGAGTAACAAAACCTTGTGGAAAAAAAGTAACCTCGGTGAAGGAAAAGAGTACAACACACTTTGATGTCGTCAGTGCATCGCTAGATGCTCCCCCTGATGTTGACATCTCCCCATGATTTGCATTTATGGTATTATTGTTGTCTCATTAAAAACCTTGTCTAGTAACAAAATCCTGTGGGAAAAAGTATCCTCGAAGAAGGGAAAAAGAGTTCAACATACCATTAGAAGCTCCCCCTGATGTAGGACAATTTCTTTAGTCCATAACGGTCATGGGAGTTTTAGACAAGTCCTTTAGTCTTACGCGTGCAATCACGGGCTTTAGACAATTCCTTTAGTCATGTACTTTTCACATGTAGTCATGGAAATTCGGACAATTTATTTGGCCCAATACTTCTCACATGTTTTTCAAATATGGACTTAGATAATGACTTAGTAAATAAGAGTGCTACATTTTCGTCAGAATTTACTTTAATGACTTGAATGTTTAGAAGAAATTGTTGTTGTTGATCATAAAAGAACTTCAGTGATGTATGTTTCGTATTATCACCCTTAATTTTTTTGTTAATTAACTCCGTATGTTACTTCAAGGTAAGTTTAAATTTGTTTGTTAATTTTCTTGCTTGCTTTTAAGATCCAGATTATGTTTTGTTTTGCGGTTGATTCTGGTTCTTTGAATTCAAATCTCTTCTTTTGTCTTCAGAGTTTTACAGCTTATTTTTAACTCCCTATGTTACTTCTTCAGTTCCCCTTGTCTGCTCTATCATGAAGGTCCATTAGAAGAGATCTCTGTGGAGGAAATGTGGGATATGCGGACAAGAGAGCTAGCTGATGAAGTTCAGAAAACACATAACAAACACTTAAATTTGTTGACAACCAAGCTTTAGATAGCAACACTTGCGAATTCGACCGAGCAGTGCTCTAACAGTTTCAATATTCCAGTATCCATATTATATAAATGATATAACTACGCACAACCATATGTGATAAATTTTGGAAAAGTGCAGCGTACAACGCCCAGGAAGGAAGACGGGCCGTAGAATTTTTGTTACGATGGGGTAATGATTGTTTACACAGGACTCTGCTAAATCGTGGCATAATGTATAAAGTCTGACACCCACTTGGTGCTCGAAGGTTGGAAGGAGAAGTTTGATTACTTTGACACCAGTGAACTGATGGTTAAAGTGTTTGAAAAAATAGAAAACACATAGATTTCTTACCTTCTTTTGTCGGTCAACAATCTGATTGTCTGAGGTTCATATTCTGCGACGTATCTAATTGCCATCCCTAATTAGGTACTAAATTGACGATCTTTAGACTAGTAACTCTTTGTTTTTTACACAAGCTCAAATCAAAGTAAATCATCGAAACAAAAAACTCTACAATCTAATTCAGTTCCTACATCTCAGGCCCAACTTATGTTTCAACTTGCTTACATCGCTATTTTTTGTTCATTTCTTCCTTTTAAAATTAAAAAAATGTTGTTGGTGTCTGTATTATTACATTATCTTAATTATAGCCTAAATAAAATGTAACTATATACTACCTCAGTTTTTTTTTTTTTTAATATTATCATTTTTTTATTTTAGCACAAAAATAATACTATCACCATCTATATACTACAGGAGGAGTATTAATTTTTCGATAAAATACTATCACCATTATCAAATAAAATTCGACCACTAATAGTCAACGTACTGCTGAATTCCAAAAACAACATACATGATCAAAAGGACAAAATATGACCGAATAAAGTGACGACCATGTCCCTATACACGACTGCACGATGAATGCAGTGAGAACATTTTTTTTGGAGTGCACTAATAGTGCATTCGAAATATTGACCAATCAACTGGACTCATGTTCATGGTAAACAACACTCGACACTATTTAGTCAACGGTCAACATTACAATTTTCGAGTGTCCAGTAGGAGTGCATCCGAATACAGGGGTCAGTCAACGGTCAATGGTACATTTGTGCTACATTTGTGGGACTCAAGGAGTCCTCGTTTGACCAATACTTTTGCTAAAAGTCTATTTGCGAGGGTAAAAAATGTTTAGAACGGTCGTTAAAAATCCAAAATGTTATTTTTGAAATTTCCGATAAGGAACAGTAAATGCGAGAATTTCACCTTCTTTCTAAGTCATGTTAGGGTAAACAACTCCATATGACAATGACGTGACATACTTATTAAAACAAAAAGGCTTTACACTGTATAATTTAAATGTTGATTTTAGTATACCTGCGGATATTGGTTAGGTTAATCATATCTTTGCAATTAATGTGCCTGATTATTGTAATCTACTAGGATTAAAGTATACTTATATTAGTAGTTACAATGTGCCTGATTATTGTAATCTATTTGGATTAAAGTATACTGATATTAGTAGTTACATTTGTATGTCATTACCTAAATCTCTCCTCTCTCTCAGTGTTTAAGTATACTGCTCGACAATAATTAAATCTGAAATCCACTCTTTAACATGAAATAACATGTTAATGAAACTCAAATTGCATTCAAATTCATGTGATGACGCATGCGATAATTAGGACTAAGGTGAAAATTCGACTTTCCAAATTATGTATATAAGTACCAGTACCACTGCAGCACAAACTAAGAAATCATTCGCCTTCCCATAGCAAGAAACTAATATACAAGTAACGAGCTAGGAGATCGAGATTGAGAGTACAAAGGTAACGAACTTGTTGTTTGTGTTAGCTATGATCTTTTCGCTTTCTTTATATTCTGTTCATTCATGTAAGACTCTGGATGAAGGGTGTGCATATCACGACGGATATCCAGTAACTTCACGTTGTTGTGATGGATTAAAGTGCACTGGTTGGATCAACTTGACCTGTACAAAATGTTACCAAGTTGGTGAAGATTGTGGATTTTTTGGCAACGATTGTTGTCCTGGGACGCACTGCGATAGTCTGTTCTCTGGGAAATGTGTATCTGACTAGTTGTATCAGAGTTATTGATCATATATGGGCTGAATCTGTTTGTGCTTGTTGTCTTTCTAGTTATTGCTTCCCTAATAAATATCGATTAGCCAGAACTGTATATGGTCATGTGAAACCAGTCTAGTACTGCTGGCTCGATCAGTGCTTAATTACGGTCATTTTCTTGGTGATCATTTTCTGTATGTTTTTCTTTTTTTTGTATAATCATGGTTGTATGTGTTTGATTATTAATAAATTGTAAGCCTATTAAAGTTAAGCAGTCTAAATACCCATACATATATATCATCAATAGTTCTGATGCAAATAATTTATAGAGGAAAACTACCGCATGGAACCCCACAAGATTCATGAAGAAATTGTTGGAATTTTGAGTTGAGATTTATCATGTGAGTGAAATTCGTTTTCAATAATTAAACTCCAAGAGATGTATTTGGGTTATGCCTTTTCACAATGAAACAACCTTGCTCGCTCTGCTTCTATATATATCTCTCCCCCTTTTATCTTTTTTGCACCAGTCTCGCCCTTAACTCTTCAAGAGTCATGTTTTCTTCACTAACATGTTCTTTTCTTTCATCACGGGTTGATTCATCTTCTATTTATGCATAGGACTCGTCATCTCTTTCCACCTCATCCTGATGAATGTTTCGTGTAAAACTATCATGCAGTGAATTTCCCCACGTTTTTCGCCTGCAACAGATGTTTCACTAGTTTCCACCTTCCTTTTCCTTCTGTCTTCCACTCGCTTACTCCTGCGAGTTGCTATTACGTGCTCTGCTCTTGATGCTATTCTCACCATTGATAAATTCAGATATTATTTCACTAACAAGTTATTGATAGAAAATCCATTCAAAGATATTTTTTAACTGTTCATCAACGATTATACCTATCGATTCAAGTAACTTGAAATATAATTAAATACTTAACAATGCTTAAATTACTGACAAACTGTAAAGAAATTTGAAGATTCAAATCTGAACCTCACCAAAAAAAATGAAACGTAAACTCTTAAAACTTAATGATATTCTGAATAACTTTAAAAATGGTGAATACCTCCAAGTACTTGTGTTGTCAAAATTTGAGAGAACTTGAAAACGCGAGGAAACTTCAACCAAATCCCAGCTCTAAAACTTAAAGATGATAAAAAAACCTAAAATTTGATGAAATTTTAAAAATAGAGAGTTATTCAACATCTGATTATGTGAAGACAAGACAATAGAAATTTTTTAAAACATAAAAACGATGAAAGTGATAAACTCAAACCATTTTTCAAAACAACTCAACATGTGAGGATAAATCCTCTTACTCTTCGGAACTGTTACTATGCCCCAAAATGTAGCTGCATGAAATCCTACAACTACACACTTATGATAATCTCCAAGTATATTATAAAGATGATGATAGTATAACTCTAGCTAGGTACACACCCTAATTTGGAGCTCACACAACTTTCTCTCCAACTTATCACTTTGACTAGAAAAGATTTTAACCATTTTACAATAGGAAACTTTGATGTTTGGTCCTAAGCCCACAAAGTTAGTTATAGTAGGGTCCAACCGGATTTTTTTCTATTTAGAGGTCCAAAATTAATTAAAACATGGAAATGATCATAATACCCATTGTTACCAAACGTGTGTGTTTACACATTCATTATATTGAGTACATATCTGTTACAATGATTATAAATTCGAGTACATATCTGCTACACTGCTTATAAATTCGAGTACATATCTGCTACACTACTTACAAATATTTTGAGAAATTTTGTTAATAAAAAAAAAGTTTTGATTTGTTCTCTGAGAAAAGTGATGTTTCGAAAAATGGTTTAAGAGTTTTCTTTCTAAAAAAGAAAGTTTGGTTGACTTGATGAAATAGAAAAATGATTTTGGTGTATTTGGAAAACAAGGGTTTCCATAAAAAACGGTTTTGGGTTAGAAAACATGGGTTTCTAGCTACGAAGATGAAAAGTTGGAAAAAAATGGTTTCTAACACTGATGATGATGATTGTGATGAAGATGTAAACATGATTTGCATAATATGTTAGGATAGTTGAGATGATGTGGGATGTTGATCGACTAGCAATGAAGATAATGAAGATCGTGACGACGACGACTTTATGTTGATGATGATGTATGATGATGATGACGATGATCGTGATGACGACTATGATGATGATGATGGCGACAACAAATCAAATGTTGTTGATATATATGATGATGACGTTTTGCAGATGTATGAAGTTAATGGTTGCAATGGTAAAGACAACAAGGAGTTAAACGTGTTTGAATTAAGGGAAGGTGTTGGAATTAGTAATCCAAACACAGTTTAATGTTTAGAAGTGTTTGAGTTATTCGTTAACTGATTTGCTGTGTACAAAACATGTGATATGACCTAGTATTATGTGTTTGTTAGAAATGAAGGATTAAGTCTTAGTAATTAGGAATTTATGTTAGTGAATTAATGGCTAAAAGTTAGAGAGTTTTAATATGTATTTGTGGGTTTAGACGTGGGATAATTGTGGAATTAATGGCTAAAAGTTAGGGAGTTTTAATATGTATTTGTGGGTTTAGACGTGGGATAATTGTGCCTAAAAATAAGAGTAATGGTTAGTGGATAAGAGTCCAACGTTTATGTAATGCCTATTTAAGGTTGTTTTTGATTAATGAAAAGTGTATCAGAGTTGGTAAACAATGTAGTCATATATTTCTCTCTTCTCCATATATTATGTTCTATGCAAATTCTATATTTGGCATCAAGAGCCAGGTGATCCTCGGGAGATGGCGAAAAAAATGTTTGTTTTTTTATGGGATAAGAAAAAATATTTTGAGAAATTTTGTTAATAAAAAATAAGTTTTGATTTGTTCTCTGAGAAAAGTGATGTTTTGAAAAATAGTTTAAGAGTTTTCTTTCTAAAAAAGAAAGTTTGGTTGACTTGATGAAATAGAAAAATGATTTTGGTGTATTTGGAAAACAAGGGTTTCCATAAAAAACGGTTTTGGGTTAGTAAACATGGGTTTCTGGCTACGAAGATGAAAAGTTGGAAAAAAATGGTTTCTAACACTGATGATAATGATTGTGATGAAGATGTAAACATGATTTGCATAATATGTTAGGATAGTTGAGATGATGTGGGATGTTGATCGACTAGCAATGATGATAATGAAGATCGTGACGACGACGACTTTATGTTGATGATGATGATGACGATGATCGTGATGACGACTATGATTATGATGATGGCGACAACAAATCAAATGTTGTTGATATATATGATGATGACGTTTTGCAGATGTATGAAGTTAATGGTTTCAATGGTAAATACAACAAGGAGTTAAACGTGTTTGAATTAAGGGAAGGTATTGGAATTAGTAATTCAAACACAGTTTAATGTTCAGAAGTGTTTGAGTTATTCGTTAATTGATTTTCTGTGTACAAAACGTGTGATATGACCTAGTATTATGTGTTTGTTAGAAATGAAGGATTAAGTCTTAGTAATTAGGAATTTATGTTAGTGAACTAATGGCTAAAAGTTAGAGAGTTTTAATATGTATTTGTGGGTTTAGACGTGGGATAATTGTGCCTACAAAATAAGAGTAATGGTTAGTGGTTAAGAGTCCAACGTTTATGTAATACCTATTTAAGGTTGTTTTTGATTAATGAAAAGTGTATCAGAGTTGGTAAACAATGTAGTCATATATTTCTCTCTTCTCCATATATTATGTTCTATGCAAATTCTACATTTGGCATCAAGAGCCAGGTGATCCTCGGGAGATGGCGAAAAAAATGTTTGTTTTTTTATGGGATAAGAAAAAATATTTTGAGAAATTTTGTTAATAAAAAATAAGTTTTGATTTGTTCTCTGAGAAAAGTGATGTTTTGAAAAATGGTTTAAGAGTTTTCTTTCTAAAAAAGAAAGTTTGGTTGACTTGATGAAATAGAAAAATGATTTTGGTGTATTTGGAAAACAAGGATTTCCATAAAAAACGGTTTTGGGTTAGAAAACATGGGTTTCTAGCTACGAAGATGAAAAGTTGGAAAAAAAATGGTTTCTAACACTGATGATGATGATTGTGATGAAGATGTAAACATGATTTGCATAATATATTAGGATAGTTGAGATGATGTGGGATGTTGATCGACTAGCAATGATGATAATGAAGATCGTGACGACGACGACTTTATGTTGATGATGATGATGACGATGATCGTGATGACGACTATGATTATGATGATGGCGACAACAAATCAAATGTTGTTGATATATATGATGATGACGTTTTGTAGATGTATGAAGTTAATGGTTGCAATGGTAAAGACAACAAGGAGTTAAACGTGTTTGAATTAAGGGAAGATGTTGGAATTAGTAATCCAAACACAGTTTAATGTTCAGAAGTGTTTGAGTTATTCGTTAATTGATTTGTTGTGTACAAAACGTGTGATATGACCTAGTATTATGTGTTTGTTAGAGATGAAGGATTAAGTCTTAGTAATTAGAAATTTATGTTAGTGAATTATTGGCTAAAAGTTAGGGAGTTTTATATATGTATTTGTGGGTTTAGACGTGGGATAATTGTGCCTACAAAATAAGAGTAATGGTTAGTGGTTAAGAGTCCAACGTTTATGTAATGCGTATTTAAAGTTGTTTTTGATTAATGAAAAGTGTATCAGAATTGGTAAACAACGTAGTCATATATTTTTCTCCTCTCCATATATTATGTTTTATGCAAATTCTACACTAACATATAATGTTGAAGATAATTGGACCACCTGAAATCACTTCTGTTTTCCGAGCAGTATGTCATCGACATAAAACGCAACCTAGCTGATTTAAAAACCCAACCTGACGCCACATATGCTGGGGGTGGTGGTGATGATTGACCACCCTAGAAGGCGGTGCTGGGTCCCACAGCAATCGGACAGACAGACCACCGACATTCGTCATGTTACTAGAAGACACTAGAACCCCATAGATACCTTGGTTCATTAGCTGTTGAATTGATACATACAACCTGCTCTCCACCACCTACCAAAAAAGATCTAACAGTGGTCCCACCCGCGTTCCTGTGGGGTCCACGCGGTTAAGCTCAAGACTAAAAGCCTATAAATACCACCCGAAATGTTAAGCACAAACAGCAATCTTCTCTTGTCACACTCTTTCGGAAAACCAGTCTGCATTAATCATCCTAATGGCTCAATCTAGTTCTACAATAATGGTTTTCTTCTTCATCGCAATGATTTTCGCGTTTGTGGGTATGGCCGCTGCACAAGACGGCATGGCTCCTTCACCTGCACCTTCAATGGACACAGGTTCAGCTTATGGACTTCAACTATCAAATGTTGGTGTCTTGGGTTCTCTTCTTTTGTCTTTTGTTGCTCTTCTTCTAAAGCACTAAATTGATCCTAAACAATGTTTTGTATGAAGAGTGATTCGTTTTTTTCCCCTTTCGTACATTTAATACATTTATTTTGTACCTAAATCATTTATATACATCACAGAATCATTGATTTGTAACAAAGTGAGTTTGTCAATAAAGATTCATTATTTTTTCATATTAGTTGTCCATTATCATTCTTGTAGTTCATCATTGATCAACTACACCCGATTTTACTTTGTATGAACACCACGTAAGTGGAAAGAAAATGACATCACTTTATGAGATACAATCAAGCAACCAGATTGATTACCTGTTAATAAACCGAGAAATACCAAGTGGGAAATGTTGTGGCAAAAGTCAAACATGGACGACATTAAAAAGATTTCTGAAAAAACAATTTTGGGAGTTAAAGACATTTGAATACCCCTGGCTTTATTTCTGGTTTTGCTGATTACTTGTGTTTTCTATTTGTCATTTTAAACAGTAAATAATCGACATGAAATGCAACCTGATAGACAGGCGGTGGTGATGATTCACCATCATAGAAAGGCGGCTCTGAGACAGGCAGACTACCGACATTCGTTATGTTACTAGAAGACACCAGAATCCCATGCATTGATTCATTCATACGCGCTGGTTTTTCTTGGTATATACATACAACCAGCTCACCACCACCTAAAGATCAACCCTGCTCAGTGCTCACCACCACCTACTGAAAAAGATCAACCAATAGTCGTCCCACGCACGTTTCTGTGGGGTCCACACGTTAAAGCAACACAAACTCAACCTATAAAATGCCACAAACAACAGCAATCTTCAGTCTATCACTCTTTCAAAACATCAAAAACAAATTTCACTCTTCATTCGTCTTCTGTGCATTCATCATCATTCTAATGGCTCAATCTAGCTCTACAAGAATGGCTTTCTTCTTTTTCGCAATGATCTTTGCATTCGTTGCTACTGTAGCTTCACTAAGAAAGCATGGCTCCATCACCTGCGCCTTAAATGGACAATGGTTCTGCTTTTGGACTTCGACTTTCAAATGTTGCTGTGTTTGGCTCACTCTTGCTATCATTTTTTGCTCTTCTTCTGAAGCATTAACAAATTTTCCATTCAACGATGATATTATCTAGATTTTTCGGGCAGCCCAATTTTGATGTTTATATCTTCCGCGTACATTTTGATACTTTACTTATTTATAAAAATTCGTTTTTTTTTTTAATTATTGGCTAATTCTAAGTTAAAACATTATTTCTAATAATGATATTATATTAAAATATAACAGAGTTTTATATTAAAAATATTTATTTACTTTTTTATGTTGTTCCTTCCTAAATCGAAAAATGCCCAATATATCAGATTAAATTGGAATGTTTTGGTAACGAAAATGATTTATGGCACCCATTTTTCGTGCACCCACACTCAGTTGGCGTCCACGTATGCAGCTAAATTAGTTTATCTCTTTTCTCTATTTTTTAGTTTAGGTCCAACTTCTTTTTCTGAAACAGAAGATTCAATTAATATAGCAATGGAGGAGACCATGTGAACAAAATTTTACATAAAAAATGAATAGTATTGATTTCTACACGTAGGTGAAAGAAATTTAACTCAAACAAACAGAAAAAGAGAATCGATTTTTCTTGCCGGAAAATTTTCCGTTTAGTGTACTATTCTTTAATGGCAGAACTTCTCATAAACTATAAGAAAGAAAACAAACTATTCCTCCTCTTTGAACTCTATCTTATTAGTATCTCTCAAATATTCAATTAAAGTAATACATACAATTAGATATCAAGATTGTGGATATCTAATTAACACATGTCTTCTATCTTCATAAACAATCTTCAAAAGTTTGGTTTTTAAGATCATATTGTTAGGTTTTATCTTTTTCCTGTTTCAAAGAAACACAACCATTTGATTCAATATTTAAAATGTATTTTGATTTTGCAATGGAACCTTTACATATAGCGTGGAGGGAAACTCATTGATATTAAAAAGCATGATTGTTTGTCCTCTCAAAACTAAGCAGAGTAAATCGTCCTTATTATATTTATTTATTCATATGATTATATCTGTTTAAGTTAAGATCCATGGATACTTTTCTTTTTCCTATTGTTTGTTGTTTATTTGGATTCCAGTTCTTATAATAGTTTTTTCACAAACTTGGTTTAATAACAAATTTTAATGGCAAAACTCACATATAGTCTGAAGATATTTAACATTTGGGTCTTAAGTTTGTCCAAATTAGTTTTTGGGTCGTTGACCCGTTAGTCAACCTCATTTTTTGGTCAAACAGTTACTATAGCTAAAGTCAGTTAATCTTTATATTTACCCGTTTTCCATCCGTTAGATAATTTTAGTTAAGTGGCTCGGAGTTGGTTTTTTTCTGTTACAGAAAACAAACTGATTCCTCTTTTTACAACCAGTTGACCACTACCATTAACGATGAAAATAATAAGAAGAACAAATGGTGAATAACAGTTATTACTCAGGATTCAAATCAAGGTGATGTGATGATTATTATTAATTGTTTTTTTGATAAAGAAGGTGGTGTGATGATAACGATGAACACAAAAATCAGAAAATGAAGAGAAGAAATGGATGATTATGGTAACATGCGCCTTTCTTTTTAGAAGTTGATCGATGATAGCCATGGCCACACAAAGCCTTTTGGTACAGGTACCACAATCATCCGTACACTTTAGCTCCCACAAGTTTCATGTTATTTCTTATATGCAAAATAGTTGTTTGGTCTGTGCTCAAGATTCTTATATGTAAAGTTGTTGCGGACTTTTATCTCTGTCAATTTACACGTAAATGTTAAATTTTTATGGAATTAGTTTTGTTCCTCACATTCCATAGGGACCAGAACTCATGGTAGTCAAATTTTGTGTTGAAATGGAACGGGTCTCATCAATTCATAATTTATAGTTATGAATCTCATATTCATTTTTCTTTGGTTTTAATGTTGATGTAATTTGAGTTTATGATCATTAGAAAAGAATGGAATCGATTAGTATGTTGATGTACCTTGACTTTCTGATCATCGGAGAAGAATGAAATTGCTTACTACATGTTCGAAGAAATGCTCAATAGAGGCTTAATCATCCATGATTAACTGACTAACAGGTTGACCAAACCGCTAGTTGACCTAGTTGACTAACGGGTCAACGACCCAAACACTAAATTGGACAAACTTACGACCCAAACACTAAGACATACCTAAATCTACGACCCAAACGCTAAATAACTCTAGTCTGAAACACATCACGGTATAAGTAAGGGTAAGAAGTAGTATACTGTAACAAAGGGATCCAGAAGACTCATTTGATGATCTAATATTTCTGATAAGCCGGAGCCAAACTCTTTTAATATCCCTCCACTGTTTCCCGTATTCTTGCCGTAACATCTTGTAGTTACCAGCAAGAAGGCTCTCACCAAATCTGCTTCTTCTCGACTGCCCAACCTGCTGACTTAAGTGAATAGTTGACATGCCCACGAAAGCGCGAATATATATCCGTCAAAGAGTTATTCGACACAGTGGTTGTAATTACATCTACTTCTGATTCATGAGGTTTTTCACCATTGGAGTATTCATAGTTAAACTTAAGTGCGGGCGATCACGACACCGAAGGTAAGAAAAATATATTCCAGCTATTACTCCCCTCTTCAGAGGTATTGAATTTTCTTGATTCCTTCGATCCATCGTGAATCTCTAAGAATAACACGAGGGAGTTTTAAATGTGTTCTAAACGATAATAGTTGGCAGATCTGTTTGTTTTAAAAAGCAAAGGTACTAGATCTGGGGTTTCAACACTCAAAGTTGACAGATTCGGTATTTTAAAAGGATAGATGGCAGATCTGTTACCTTAAAACAGAGAAGACAAATCCTAGGAAACAAATCTGATGTTTTTACAAGTCCGTAGACGAAGATTGTAGAAGAATCAGCGTAAAACTCTTATGGAAAAATTAGTGTAAAATTCTTGTAGAAGAATCAGCGTAAAACTCTTATAGAATTGCTAAGGCCTTTAAAGGCGGCCATAACGAAGTTAGAATAAACCGTCTGAGATACTATTTCACGAGGAATAGTATCAAAGGCTCAAAAATCACAGGAAAGATAAATCTTTTACCGGGACAGAGTCCTTGTTTCTAGCGCCAGATTGTGAACACGTAAATCACGAAGGCATCCACGTGTCCACAAACAATGTTCGCATTCATAAATGAAAGACGTTACACACAATACGAAGGTTATAAATAGCATAAACACGATGACTCATCGACTCAGAGTCTTCGGACTTATCATTGTCTAGTCGAGATTAAGTTAGATCAATCATCCCACAGGGTTACGAAGCATGACCGCTCCAGATATAAGTAATAAAATGTAAATGTGATGCTGAAATGTAAATAACACAGAGATTTACGTGGTTCAGCACTAAGGCCTACATCCACGGGGTGTTGAGTTTCACTATGCGTTGAAGGGTTACATATGAAGTCGAATGACTTTAAGTGAAATACGATAATGGAGGAAATGGAAATCGTACTTACTCTTCCTATTTCTCTCTCCTAGTTATCTCTTCACTCTTACAGATTCGTCTCCCCCTTCTCTCTCAGAGGAGGAGGGTATTTATAGGGAAAATATGCGGATCTCTTGTCAGAGACCGTTGAAATCTCATCTTCTTGTACTCTGTGCCAATCCCGATGGTGTCTTCGTTCCGAACCGATGCCCCCAGCGACTGTTGTTGATACCGCTGGATCGATGCCTTCTCTTCCTTAGATATCTTGACACGTACCCTATGGTTAGGGCATTTAATGTGGGTGGTTGGGTCGTCTGCGTGTGACAGTCAGCTGTCTGCAGGTCCCATCACACCCATGTCAGTGTGTTTAACCCTTGCCGTCGATCTTTGAGTTATCCTCGAGATTGGATAAAGTAATGTTTATGGCGTCTTTCCCTACTTTTCAGTGATTCATAGTTTCAGTGCCCCTTGGTATAGTGTAGATCTTTGGACACGTGCCGAGAGATGGATTATGTGCATACAATAATAAGTATCATGGATGCGGTTCCGCGTACAAGTTCATTTATTTGTTACCAGTATTTACTCACCACAGCTGAATCGGACTAGTATCATTGACGATAATCTTCTCAAAAACATTTTCAATTATTAATCTTCTCGAAAAGCTTTAAACGACGATTATGGTTGCTATTCTCTTCTTCTTATTGTTCTCCTCCTCATAATCACCAACATAGATGATTGCAAGTCAATTTTTAATGATGCATGATTTTCTTATCTCATGGAAACAGTCATACACTTGTACAGTCTCCTTGAGGTGGGAAATTTGTTGCATATTCAATTGACAAATCGGAGCAACATGACGATAATGATGTATCTGCTAAGTATTAATTACTAACTAGAGCATGTTTCCAAACCCTAAATGAACTAGTAAGGTATTGTAACGCTTTCCTTTGTGGGATTAATTCAACATGGAGTGAATCATTTGCCATATTTTATTTATTACAACTCGTGATGGAGGTAATGACACCGGAGAATATTGATGTCATGGTTTTGGTTTAATTTGATTCAATATCACAACAGTGTAGAGATGTAAACAAAGAAATTAAACCATGGTTTTGATTTAATTTAACACTAGGTGTCATTAATGTGTTTAATCGAGAACTTAATCGAACAAAGAATTTTTCAGAATTTTGTTCGTGTTTTTGGAGAAGAAGATGAAAAGAAGAGTGAGAGAGAAGGGTTTTTGATTTTAAAATCTTTTAATTTTTTTTGTTTAAGTAACGATTTTTAGTGGGTTAATTAGTGGGTGGGTAGTTAATTAGGGAATGGGTTAATTAGTGGGCGAGTTTTAGGATTAGAATTTAATTTAGTGGAAGGGTATTAATGTAATTTACACCATGCAGGGGTATTATTGTAACTTAAGAATCATTAGGACAACCCTTATAATCTATCATTGGATGGCATAATAAGTCTGTACTAGATTTGTGCCCGTGCTATGCACCGGGCATATTTTTCTTTTAATTTTGGAGTGCGTGGGGCTTCGCTCCGCCCCGTGGCAACACATTTTTAATTTGGGGTATGCGGGGTTTCGCCCCGTCCAGTGACGATGTATTTTTGATTTGGAGTGCGCGAGGCTTCTCCCGTCCCGCAGAGATATATTTTTGATTTGGTGTGGCAGGGAAAATACATGAAATAGGTGGAGAATATGTGTAGATTTTATATATTTTTTTCTTTTAACTTAGAGCGTGGGGCTTCGCCGCGCCCCGTGGCAACGCATTTTTAATTTGGTGTATGCGGGGTTTCGCACAGCCCCGTGGCGATACATTTTTGATTTGGTGTGCGCAGGGATTCCCCGGTCCTGTGAGATGTATTTTTTGATTCGGTGTGGTGGAGAAAATACATTAAATAGGTGGAGAACATGTGCAGATTTTTTTTTTCCCTTTTAAATTAGCGCGCGGGGAGAAGCCCTGCCCGTGACAGTGCATTTTTGATTTAGCGTGTGCACGCTACACCCCGCCAATGTAGTCAATATCGTATTTCGGTGAATATCGGTCCGGGACCGAGACATTATATTTCGGTGAATATCGGCGAAATATCGGTGGAATATAGGCCGTATCGGTGAAATTTCGGAAATATCGGTTTCTCGGATAAACACCGAAACCGATATTTTTTGCGGTATCTCGGCTATCTTGGCCGAGATTGACTACATTGCGCCCCGCCCCGTGGCAGTGTATTTTTGATTTGGTGTGCTCGGGGCTTCGCCCCGCCCCGTCGCAATGTATTATTGATTTGGTGTGCTGAGCAAATACATTAAATAGGTGGAGAATATGTGCAGATTTTATTTATTTTTCCCTTTTATTTTCACAAAGAATATGTGGACTTTTTCCCCTTTATATATTTGGAAAAAAGAGTCATAATATAATAGTTACTCGATTTCCAAATTGAATTTGAATTTCCATAAAATTCCAAACACGGTAAGTTAGGTTTTGGTTTTAAATTTATAATTTCTAAACGAATCATACATTGCCAAGTGTCCTCGCATAAATACTAATTTTTTTTTTATTCCTATTCTTTTTAAACCAATCATATGTGTCCCAGTGTCATCACCAAAACGTTCGTTTCACAAAACTTAAAAAAGACCTATTTTGGCCAATAAAAAGTACGAATTTCCTCACCGTTCAACATGGGAGCTCTATTTGTCTAAGACGTTGAGTCTTTAGATTTTACATCCAGCATAAATCTAATCCGTATAGGTCAAAATCAAATTTCAAAAATGAAAATTAGAAAAAAAAAAAAAAAAAACTAAAGTAAATATGAGCCAAGCTAGCCACAAAAAGAATAAAACAATTTAAAAATAATGTTCAGAGAAATTCTCAAAATGTAAAATGTGAAGCAAAGTAGGACATCACGTTAGCTATGCTCTAAACTTGTTAGTTGTAGACTAAACAGGTGTTGCGCATCTATTGGTGGGCACATAGGGCATGGTTTTATGTCTTTTTGGCACAGGCGATCCAGACCCTGTTTCCAAACACTTAATTCCCACATTGGGTATTGAGTTCCCGGGAAGGAAACCAGTGTTTTCCAATAAACAAATTTGTATTAGCTTTCCTAAATTCAGCTTAACTAAAAAAAATAAAAAAATCTTTTGTCGACTGCCTAAAATTTTTTGTAGTTTGAGAGAAGTATTGTCCATCTTAAACGGTGTTACTAACGTACATTTAAGTATTTGATGTAAATATAGTGTAAGAAAATTAATTGAATTAAAATTGTCACGCAAGTGTTGTCCACCTTCCATTTTGTTAACGGTGTTATTAACGGACAATTAAATACTTGGTATAAATAAAGTGTGACCTAATTTTTAATATCTCGAACAAAAGAGTTATGCCAAGTGTCTTCATCTTAGCTTCTACACTAGAAAAAGTCTATTTCGGCCAATAAGAAGCGAAGGTCTCATCACCGTTTAATGTGAGAGCTTATTCTGTCAAGGTCTTTTAAGAAGGAAAATGCCCCAAAATTATCCTGTATGCCCCATATGAGGGTTCAATCCGTAAGATCATCCGTAATATTTGCGCATTATTCGCCGAGACCATATAATCGCGTACCATATCCAGGGTTGGAGTACTGATTTCTTCTAGATGTTTGCAGTTGGGGCGTGTTTTCCATGTTCCGAATCATTTTTGACCGACGGTTAAATCATATTTCCCTCTAAACCCTAGCATAGACCAACCAGCAATTTTCCCAACTATAGCAGCATCAAAAAGACAAACACCACTCACTGGACAGTCAACACTGAATCTGCCGCAGAATTTATCTCTTTATAAGTAGGAATGAATTATAGTCATACCGTTTTCTCAATTCTGAAGCTTCTTATTTCTTTCCTTTCCTTTTCATTGTCACATCACTCTCTCGATCGGAAAAAAAAGAAAAGAAAAATGGGATCTGTACCACATTCAACATCCGCATACGATCTCTCATTCTATACCAATTCCTCCTCCGAAGAATCATCAGTAAACCCAAAAGATTTACGACTTTTCTTCGAATCACAACAAAAATACCTAAACTACTTTTTCCAAAATCTGGATTTATCACAAACCTTAACATTTACACAAACTTTGTTAAGTTCTAAAGGAACCATCTTCTTCAGCGGTGTTGGTAAATCAGGATTTGTATCACAAAAGATCTCACAAACCTTAGTTTCATTGGGTGTTAGATCTAGTTTCTTATCACCAACAGATGCATTACATGGAGATATTGGTATATTATCAAGATCTGATATTCTTGTGTTATTTAGTAAGTCTGGTAATACTGAAGAATTAATGAAATTAGTACCTTGTGCCAAAGCTAAAGGAGCCTATTTAATTTCTGTTACTAGTTATCAAGGAAATTTGTTATCTGCTGTTTGTGATTTTAATGTACATTTACCTTTGGAGAGGGAGATATGTCCTTTTGATTTAGCTCCTGTTACCAGTACGGCCATTCAGATGGTATTTGGTGATACGGTTGCGATTGCCTTGATGAGTGCAAAGAATTTGTCTAGAGATGAATATGCTGCTAATCATCCTGCTGGAAGGATTGGGAAAAG
>NW_020620271.1:0-767 GCF_003573695.1 Papaver somniferum
TTGAATCAAATAGAAAGACAAAGCCAACACAAAAAGAAAGAGTTCATAAAAATGTTGAATTTTATATACATTAACCCAAAAAAGTCTACACATTTCGTTATAAGTCGTAAATTGATTTATGAGACTAAATTGTAAACTAGATAAACTCATCTTTAATATAAAAAGTTTGAAAATGTATTGTAATTACAGTTAATATGTTCTAAGGTAATACGTCTAGTAAAAATTGCATATCTATGTACGTTGATTCAAGAAAATATGAAGGATGTCAAATTTCACAATAGAAGAAGGATGAAAGACCATGCTGAACTAATCCAAATCCTACCAAATTTAATCTATTTTGAATCAAATAGAAAGACAAAGCAAACACAAAAAGAAAGAGTTCATAAAAATGTTGAATTTTATATACGTTAACTCAATAAAGTCTACACGTTTCGTTATAAGTCAGAAATTGATTTCTGAGACTAAATTGTAAACTAGACAAACTCATCTTTAACAGAAAAAGTTTGGAAAATGTATTCTATTCACAATTAATATGTTCTAAGGCATTACGTTTAGTAAAAAATTGCATTTCTATGTACGTTGATTCTAGAAAATATGAAGGAAGTCCAATTTTACAATATAAGAAGGATGAAAGACCAGCCAGAACTAATCCAAATTCTAACAAATTTCCTCTATCGGAATCAAATTGAAAGACAGAGCTAATACAAAAATAAAGCGTTCATAAAAATGTTGAATTTTTTATATGTTAACTCAAAAAAGTCTACAAA
>NW_020620272.1:0-729 GCF_003573695.1 Papaver somniferum
CAACTGATATTCAGGTCGTGGCTGATTTGGATACTTCTTCAAAGCCTGAATCTATAACCAAGAGTAAGTCCAAGCAAACTGATCTTCAGGCCGTGACTGCTTCTATTTCTAAATAAGGATCATCTAAAGAGGATTGGAAAACAGTAAAGAGTAAGAGCTCTCCAAACAAAGGTACTCTTCTAAATTTAAATCTTTTGAAACTACTTCTGTGGATGAGATTTTTCAAACAGAATTAGTGGTAAATAACAAGTATGGTGCCCTAGAATTTGAGTTAGGCCTTGCTAACGTTTCTAGTGAGGTTTTGGTGGAGGAACAAGATGATTCTAGTGACTCGGCCAATAGTATGGGTTCGAAAGATTGGGGTGAAGTTGATGCAGATATTCTAGCCAGGAAGCAAGCTAGAAAAGTGGCCAAGCAAGCTGCCAAGATCATGGCTATGAATTCAAAGTATAATGAGGACAGTCCAAGACGTGAGCATAGCAAGGATATTCAAGCAGAGTTGGAGGAAAATGTTTTTGATATGGGTAATATTTTGTCTAGAGAGGAATTAGAGGAAGCAAGTACTATTCAGATTGAAGAAGTGCGTGCTAAATTCATTAGAGATCCAGCCTTTAGACAAGATTATTTCAAGGAAACAAAGGAGCAAATGGATAGAATGTCAACTAAGAAGAAAGCTCAATCTCCTATTAAGCTTGTTCCAGGTGGTAATTATGCTTTAGAAGAAAATAA
>NW_020620273.1:0-557 GCF_003573695.1 Papaver somniferum
TAATATTTTGACGCAATTATTGCAATCAGTAATATTAAACTGCTACAGCTAAGTTGATCGAACTGTTTTAATCCAGTTCCTAAGCAACTGCTGCACTCAGTTGGATGCAACTGATGCATCTCAGTTTTGCTCATCCATTCTGTACTCAGTTGGACGCAACTGATGCAGTCTGGTTTTATTTATAACTGTTACACTCAGGTTTATCAAATTGTTTAAAGTCTAATCCCTCAGCGGCTGCTGCAGTCCAGCTGATCGAAGTTGCTGAAGTCCAGCTCTAATTGTCTCTTCTGCAGTCCAGCTCATCGCAGCTGCTGCAATGCAGCGTTGCTCACTCCTCCTGCAGTCCAACTGACCGCAGCTGTTGCAGTGCAGTCTTGATCGTCGTTGTTGCAGTTCAGTTAATCGAGGCTATTGCAGTCCAACTGATCGCAGCTGTTGCAGTGCAACTTTGCTCGTCCCTGTTGCAGTCCAGCTGGTCGAAGCTGCTGCAGTTCAGCTCTGTTCGCAGCCCCTGCAGTCCAGCTGATCGCAGCTGCTGCAGACCAGCTTTGCTCAAT
>NW_020620274.1:0-564 GCF_003573695.1 Papaver somniferum
AAGGATTAAGCCTGCAATGGTAATACCACCGCATGCACTTCAACTGCTTGTAAGGACTCCACACAGAGGAGCTTGTATACTCTACTCTATTCCACATCACACGGCAATTATGAAATGGATTTTGGGTTAGATGGTTTGCTTTGAAAACTAATTAAAGATGAAATTTATATGAACAAGGAAGAATGGGTTTCAAGTGTACTGATTTAAACTCGAGTCTGGCTGAATTCTATGAAAGTTTCATTGCCTCGTCCACAGCCAGTTAATCGGTGAAGCTGTTGCTACCGGTGGTTGTCTACAGATCTGCAGACGAAGATGAACATGGAATCGGCGTTTGCTGTTGTTTGAAATGCATGTACTATAATAGTTTCGTTGGATGTATATGTACTTTTCAATTTCTGTTTATGTAATTTTTGATTTCTGGCGAGTTGACTCAACAAAAACCAGTTAACCCGTGAGCACCCGTGAACCCGCAAGCTTTACCCGGGACGGGCGCGGGTCGGATAAATGACCACCCGTGAAGAATTTCAACCCGCAAGTTTAGGCTTGTATTAACCCGTAACCCGC
>NW_020620275.1:0-393 GCF_003573695.1 Papaver somniferum
CTGGGCTGCCAACTGAAGCTGTCAACTGGGCTTGTGCACCCTCTGCTGCTGGGCTTGTGCAACCTTTGTTGCTGGGCTTGAACCAACTGAGCTGGGCTTAGTAACCTCATTCTCTGCTGGGCTTCGCTGCAGATTCTGCTGGGCTTGTGCTGCTGAGTCACTTCAATTGCTGCTGGGCTTGAGCGTGAGCTGCTTAGGACGATCCTAAAGCCCAACTGGGCTGTGCAACTAAAAGGGGACTAAAAGCCTATTTTTGGGCTTCCCTCCAAAAATCAAGTAAGCCTAACCCATGAGTTAACCCACTTGGGCCTCATTTAAATTCAAATTCGGGCTTGTAATAATTAATTTAATTATTTATTTGGGATTGTAATAATTTTTATTTATTTTCTTTTT
>NW_020620276.1:0-898 GCF_003573695.1 Papaver somniferum
ACCTTGTGTCCTAACCAAATGACATGTTTCTAGGTTGAGTTTGATCCTATGCATACATCTAGAAATAGAAGAATACTAAATTGCTCAATAGTCTGCCCCTAGCATTGGCTGTCTTTTGACAGCACAGCCAATCACAGGCACTATGTGCATTGGTATCTCCCATTTGCTCAAGCAAAACAGAGCATGGAAGTAACTATCCTAGCTTCTAGTCACTTGACAGTGCACAAGGCTTCAGCTGAGCCTTGGCCTGATGCTATTTAGCTCATGCTAAACATGGATAAAGCAATAACATTCATCATATGTGATAATTCAGATACAACTAGCAACATTTGAGATAACTAAAAACATATGCAACTTTCAACTGTCAACAGTTATGCAAAAATCAGAAATTGGAATTGCAAAATTAAAATTGTTCTAATTCTCTACTGGCTAGTCCAGAGAGATACACAGTGTCTTTCACACACTCCACATAACACCAATTTATATCCCCCCTATCAGAATTAGGGTTCACATCCCCTTTTCCCCAAAATCAGAAAATCAGGTGAAATTGATTTACCTAATGTTGATGAGATACTCGCTCCATCTCGTCGACCCATCCTTCTATTTTTCTTCCTGGGTCATCTCCTGCTTCAATTGCTGCTCTAACATCAACTTATATCTTCAATTTCTCACCTAGGGTTTCAGTCAGCAGAGATGAGAAATTGAGGAGATTAGTTGATGTAAAACGTGATAGTGATGATGGGTTTTTGGTTATAGGTAGAGTAGAGTGATTTGGTGGCGTAGATGGTGGAGTGATTTGGGGAGAAGATGGTGGTGATGGAGACGGACATGGTGGTACTGTTGCAGAGAGGGGGGGGAAAGATGGTGTCGATGGGGTTTGAGGAAGGGTGTGTTTGGC
>NW_020620277.1:0-327 GCF_003573695.1 Papaver somniferum
CAACTTACGGTTGGGAGTCCCTAAAATAGAGGAACCAACATTAGAAATTGGTATAGAAGAACCATTACCCATCTGTATTTGATCAGGACCAGTATACTCAGTAGGAAACTGAAGACGAGAGAAATCATGGGTGATGTGATCTGTAGCACCACTGTCAGGTGTCCAAGAAGGTGAAGGTAGAAGACCAGGTCCATAAGCAGCATAAGCCCGAGGCACATAGGAAGGTGGTTGACGCCTTGGTGGTCGAAAAGTCTTGTCATAACGGTTCCAGCAGTCCTGGGCCTCATGATTTTGACGCCCACAAAGTTGGCAGCGGACATATGAAGG
>NW_020620278.1:0-329 GCF_003573695.1 Papaver somniferum
GAACTTATTTAAACAAGATGGCGATATCTTCGCAACAACTTAGTATTCTTCAAAAAGTATGTGATGACCAAGAGCAATCTCTTCGCTCTTTGAGAAATGAACTTAAAGAAGTAACAGAGTCATCCATCGCTGAAAGAGATACACTCATTCAAGGTAGAATAGCTTTAAGTGTAAAGGAGAATCAGCTTAAAGAACAATATTCCAAATTAGAAGAATCTTATTCTTCTCTTGCGAAGAAAAATGACTTTCTTATTTCTAAAGAGAAAAATCTTCAGTCTCGACTTAAAGGTTTAGTTGGAGATAAATTTGATGACGCAATGGACCGTTGG
>NW_020620279.1:0-809 GCF_003573695.1 Papaver somniferum
TATAACGAAGAGTGTAGACTTTTTTGAGTTAACGTATAAAAATTTCAACATTTTTAAGAACTTTTTATTTTTGTCTTGGCTTTGTCTTTCAATTTGATTCAAATAGATGAAATTTGTTAGAATTTGGATTAGTTCTGGCTGGTCTTTCATCCTTCATATATTGTGAAATTTGACTTCCTTCAAATTTTCTTGAATCAAGGTACACAGAAATGCAATTTTTACTAGACTTAATGGCTTAGAACATATTTATTGTGATTACAATACATATTTCAAACTTTTTCTGTTAAAGATGAGTTTATCTTGTTTACAATTTAGTGTCAGAAATCAACTTCCGACTTATAACAAAGAGTGTAGACCTTTTTGGGTTAAGGTATAAAAAATTCAACATTTTTATGAACTCTTTATTTTTGTATTGGCTTTGTCTTTCAATTTGATTCAAATACATGAATTTTATTACAATTTGGATTAGTTCTGGCTGGTCTTTCATCCTTCTTCTATTGTGAAATTTGGCTTCCTTCATATTTTCTTGATTAACGTACATAGAAATGCAATTTTTACTAGACGTAATTCCTTAAAAAATATAATTTGTGATTAAAATACATTTTTCAAACTTTTTCGGTTAAAGATGAGTTTATCTAGTTTACAATTTTGTCTCAGAAATCAATTTTCGACTTATACCGAAGTTTGTAGACTTTTTTGAGTTAACGTATATAAAATTCAACATTTTTATGAACTCTTTCTTTTTGTGTTGGCTTTGTCTTTCTATTTGATTCAAGATAGATGAAATTTGTTAGGATTTGGATTAGTTC
>NW_020620280.1:0-420 GCF_003573695.1 Papaver somniferum
ATCTAGAAAACAGTAGTGACTGTGTCCAGACACACGTTCTAGCATTTGGTCAATGAAAGGGAGCGGGAAGTGATCCTTCCTTGTTACTGTGTTCAACTTCCTGTAGTCGATGCATACTCGCCATCCTGTGTTTGTACGAGTAGGGACTAATTCATTCTTGTCGTTCTGAACTACAGTAATGCCTAACTTCTTAGGTACAACTTGAATGGGACTAACCCATTTGCTATCAGGTATCGGGTATATGATACCCGCATCAAGTAGTTTCAGGATCTCCCCTTTGACTACATCTCTCATGTTAGGATTAAGTCTCCTTTGCATTTCCCTCGATGGTTTGGCATTCTCTTCAAGGTTAATGTGGTGCATGCAAATGGTGGGACTAATTCCTTTGAGATCTGAGATGGTCCATCCTAAGGCCTCTTT
>NW_020620281.1:0-7005 GCF_003573695.1 Papaver somniferum
TTTTTTTTTTTTTTTTTTCTGAACCCTAATCACCATGACTCTTGAAGATGATCAATCAAATTCTTCAATTATCAATCTCAAAAAGGATACTGGTTTATCTCCAACCAGTACTACGTGCATCGAGCAGATAATCCCACATCAGTCATATATACTCCTCTTCTTAACAGTGACAATTACTGTACTTGGGGAAGAGGGATGACAAAAGCTCTTAGTGCGAAAGGAAAAACTGGTTACATTGACGGAAATGTGGTGAAGCCTACCAATCCATCTGGCATACCTCGCTGGACACGATGCGATGATTTGGTGGGAAGTTGGATCTCCAACTCAGTTGATCCGGAGATTCGTTCAAGTACTATGAATTTCCCATCTGCACGGGAACAGTGGTTGGAAATCAAATCTCGGTTTTCTCATCACAACTCATCTAATCTGTACACAATCAAGCAGTCCATTGCAACTTTGAAGCAAGAAAATCTGAGCTTTGCAATGTAATACACTCATCTCAAGTCTCTATGGGATCAGTTGGACACTTTCCGACCAATAGAACTATGTATCTGCGGTGCGGGTAAGAACTATGTGAACAACCATAATCAGGATCGATCCATGGAGTTCTTGCAGGGGTTACATGATCGATTTTTTCCTTTACGTAGTCAAATCCTTCTCATGGAACACATGCCGTCACCTGCGAACATTTACAATCATGTCAGGCAGGAGGAGGAGCAACAAGGTATAAATTCTTCTTCTGTTCCTTCCATTGAATCGACTGATTTACTTGCTTCTCGTGGTGACTATATAAACTAAAGGTTCTATACACACACTGGCTCCAACAGCAGCAATAACAATGGCACTAACAAACGCTCTAAGCCATTTTCTGACCATTGTAACAAGCATGGCCATATCAAGGCTACTTGCTGGAAGTTGAATGGGTATCCAAAGGATTTACCAAAGTCCAGAGATGCTGATTCCAATGCTCTTACTGTTGTTACAATACCGGCGTATGCATCTGCACCATCTGTTGCTGCACCATCTGTTGCTGCACCATCCATCAGCGCTGCTCAGTATGCACCCTTACTATCGCTGCTTGATCCACACAATGAAGGCTCAGCAGTTCACCCATCTGCCAATTTCGCAGGTACCGTTTTATCTTGCTCTAATCATGTTTGGACAGTAGATAGTGGTGCTACTCACCACATATGTTCATCACTTACACTTTTTTCCACTTACACTTTGATTTCCAAACACATTACTGTTCAACTACTGGATAGATATCTTACCTCCGTGACTCACATTGGCAGTATCGACCTGTCACACATTCTTAAATTGTTGGATGTCTTTCATATTCCGAGCTTCCAATTTAATTTAATCTCAGCAAGTCAGTTGACTAATACAAGCAACTGTTGTGTCCGTTTCTCAAAAGATTTTTGCATCTTTTAAGACCTGTCCACGAACATGGAGATTGGATGGAGTAAACATATAATTGGTCTCTACCATTTCATGTTTCATCCATTTGCTTTATCATTTGCTGCAAATAAGCCTGTTGATACATGGCATCGCCGTCTCGGCCATCCCAATGAGGATTGTTTTCGTTTTTTAGCTACCAAGTTTGATTATATTAGTTCTTCATCTCATAATGTTTGTGATGTATGTCCCAGGGCAAAAAAAACACGAGTGAAGTTTAATAAAAGTCAGTCTTTTATCTTTACATACTTTTCAATTGATCCACGCTGATATTTGGGGGCTTTTGCAACAACATCTTATATTGGTGCTAAATATTTTCTGACCATAGTTGATGATTATACTAGGTGCACTTGGGTTTATCTAATGAAATCCAAATCTGAAACTTTGAAATTTCTCAAATATTTCTTTGCTTTTGTGATCACTCAGTTTGGTCATTTAATCACCAGCATCTCCTCTGGTGTCAATAAACCAATCATCCCTCAGTTGCATACCTTTCAATTAGATAATGGGTCTGAGTTTCGTTCTACTGAGTTACAATCATGGTTTACTCAGAAGGGTATTTTACACCAAACAAGTTGTGTTTACACACCACAACAGAATGTTGTTGTCGAAAGAAAGCATCAACATCTTCTTAATGTAGCACGAGCATTAACATTTCAATTCAACTTACCCCTATGTTTTTGAAGAGAATGCATTATCACTGCTGCATACTTAATCAATTTACTGCCTACTCCTGTACTTTCTTATAACACACCTTACGAGCTGTTGTTAAACAAATCACCAGACTATGCATCATTACGCGTCTTTGGTTGCTTATGTTCTGGCATACATTCCAAGGTGTCTCATAAATTCGACCAACGTGCCTCGCCAGGCATATTTGTTGGCTACCCTCATGGACAGAAAGGCTACAAGATTTTTGACCTTCAATCCAAATATTTTTATGTCTCCCGAGATGTGGTTTTTCATGAAACTCGTTTTGTTTTCTTGGATTCATCTATTTCTTTTCCTGTACCAGAACCAGTACATAATTTGGAGTTTGCAAACTATGACTCTATATTTGATTCTCAGTCACCTGTTATTGTGTATCCCACACATAACTCCTCATCGCAGTATACTACTGATATTCTTGTTTCTGACCTACCTTTAGGTAATCCAGTTTCAGCTGATACTCAAAGTTCTTCCGATACGCCAATCTATGGCTCCTCCAACATCGATCCTATTTATGATGTTTCACCGGACACAACATTCCAAGAACAATCTTCACTTCCTATCAACAGTTCTACACCTTCTGTAATAAAACAGTCTAAACCTACAGCCCCTCCCGTCGGATCTGAGAAACCTATTACAGATCCTCGTCCTTCTCGTGTTCGTAATCCTCCATCATACTTGAAGGATAACCATTTCCCAGCAGCTGAATGCAAATCAGCTTCCCGCCTATCCCATGACTGATTACTTGTCATTCGATAAATTTTCCCCGTCTCACAAAGCATTCCTTACTGAGGTTGTTTTATCACAAGAACCTAAATCCTTTTCTCAATCCACTAAATGTCCTAAGTGGCACGCAACTATGGTTAAAGATATCATTGCTATAGAAGCCAACAATACTTGGATCTACCACGAGGTAAAACTGCCATTGGATGTAAATGGGTTTTTAAAATCAAGTTTAACTATGGTGCCACAATTGAACGCTATAAGGCTCGTCTCGTGGCGAAGGGTTACACTCAACAGGAAGGAATTGACTACTATGACACTTTTGCACCCGTAGCCAAACTGATAACTGTTCGAGTGTTGCTATTTATTGCTGCGTAAAAGGTTGGTATCTCCATCAGCTTGACGTCAATAATGCATTTCTCCAAGGGGATCTTAATGAAGAAATATATATGAAGATTCCTCTAGGACTAGCACGCAAAGGTGAGTCTAAAGTTTTTAAACTTAAAAAATCATTATACGGCCTTAAGCAAGCCTCTCGTCAATGGTTTGCTAAGCTTTTTTCAGTTTTTTAGACGAAGGATTCCAGAAATCTCTATGTGATAATTCTCTCTTCACATATCATCGTAATGCAACTTCTATTTTTGTTCTCGTCTATGTTGACGATATCATTATTACTGGCACAGATGATAACTTTATTACTTCACTAAATTTACGCCTTGCGTCTCAATTTTCAATTAAGGATCTTGATCGTCTACAATATTTCCTAGGAATTAAAGTTTTAAGATCCAATAAAGGTATCTTTTTATGTCAAAGGAAGTATATTTTAGACATTCTTAAAGACTCTGGTCTTACTGGGGCACGTGTTTCATCTTTTCTGATGGTCCGATGGGTACACAACTCAAGTTGCTTCCTACTAATGGTAAGGAACCACCTGATCCAAGTTTCTTTCGTCGACTTATTAGTAGATTAATATATCTCACAGTCACTCGTCCCGATATCACATTTTCAGTCAATTATCTTAGTCAATTTATGCAAAATCCTCGTACAGCTCACGTAGATGTTGCTCACTGTGTTCTTCGATACCTAAAAGGAACAATTGGCCATGGCATATTTTTGTCTGCTAATAGCTCTCTATCTCTCCACGGTTACACGGACTATGACTGGGAAGGATGTCCTCTTACTCGCAGATACACCACGGGTTGTTTTATTACCATATGTAATAGTCTAATTTCATGGAAATCAAAGAAACAACCCACTATAGCTCGCTCTTCCGCGAAATATGAATATCGTGCCTTGGAAAACTTAACAACTGAGCTTCAATGGTTACGATATCTATGTAATAACATGCACATTTCATGTCCTGTCCCTATCACCGGTTCTTGTGATAGTCAAGAAGCAATGCACATTGCTCAAAATACGGTCTTTCACGAACGTACTAAAAACATTGAGATTTTTTGTTATTTTATTCGTGAGAAATTACTTAGTGGATTGATATTTCCAAAGCATCTTCCGTTTTCTGATCAGCTTTCCGATGTTTTCATAAAGCCTTTAGGAGCTTCAATTTGATCGTTTTGTTAGCAAGTTGGGCGTTCGTTCAGACTCTACCGCTCTAACTTGGCATAGTCAGGACACCTGACTAACCACCTAGCCGACTTATTGTTGTACATAGTCTTGGTCTTACTTTCTTATAGGTTTACTAGTTTTAGTCCTCCCGTTCTTTCGTTCTTTCCTATTCTTATGCTTTATTCGTTACTCAATTGTTATATTTGTAATCATCTGTAATTATAACTACGTATAAACACTTGTCAATACATTCAATCTCAACACAGTTGTGCGAGCATTCAAACCCTCTGCCAGATTTCTTTAATCATCTCTGAAGTGAATTCTAGCATGCTGATATTTTATTTTTTATTTTTTTTTATTTTTTTGCTCAACAAAGAAGGAAAATATATTGAAAGAATGAAAAAATACAGAACTCACTAGCCAGAGAGACTAGGAAAACATATTGAAACCCAAGAACAAGAAGGGAATATCCCAACTATAAACCTAAACAGAAAAGAACAACTTAGGGAGGATTTAAAAAAGAAATACACCCACCCACAATATAACAGTAGAAGTATCAATACCCTTAAAATAATTCAAACCCCTAGACCAATTGAAAACATCAATTTTTATGTTTCTAATAACATCATTCAACTTGAAAGGTTTTCTTTCGAAAGCGATATCATTCCGAGCTTTCCATAAGCCCCACGGAATGGCTTCAGGGAGTCTTTTTCATAGTTGAAGACCTTGAGCAGAAAAAGGGGAGTTTTTCCAACCCACAATGACATCTAGCATGCTGATCTAGGACAAGCATCTATTATCATTCACCACAAAAATAAAATTTAATAACTCGATCATCGTCTAAAGAAGAGCAAAAATCAATTAATTTCCAAAACCTAAACTTCACTGAAACCCATTTTTAAAGATTAATTTTCTTTAAACAGATTTTGAGTATAATAAAATAAAATACCTATGAATCAAACAAAACTAATATTATAAGACGTATTTCATATTTTTCTATTGATTTTTGAAGCTGATTTTGAAATCGTGCTATTTTGTTGATTAGATCATCATATTGTTCTGTTAACATATTGTTTCGATAATATGGTTCGATTTTTTTTCCCGGGATTTACAGGAAATCATGGTATCTATTCTTTTGGATTTTTTGTATATTTCTATCTACAGTACATGTTGATATGTACTATATACAATATGTTTTTCTGTGAGATCTATTTTTTGTATCGTATAAAATTTGACTCAATACATATTTGTTAGTCTAGATATAAAAATACCAGTACACATGTTTGTATTGCATTTTGTAGATAATAAGATTTTGCTTGTTTTTGGTGTAACCGTAAGATGTTTGATACTCCTAAAATAGTACATATTATGTTATATTCCTGATATCGAGTTGCTATTATTTGAAGATTTATGCTTGCACACTGTATAATTTATGGTTTTTGTTTTTTGGTGTAATTTTTGGACCATAATTGTACAGGTAATAATATCTCTTTTGTTGGTGTTGATCCAAGTGCCCTTTGCTACTCTGATGTACTCTTTAACCAACCACCATATTACATACTTGGTCACATTGTCTTCGAATTTGGAGGATCTGAAGTTCACCATCTGCAATGTCTGGCACTGGTTAACTCCCTCAACTATTGTTGCTAATTATGTTGAAAATGGAGTGAAATCCCCTCTTCGTGCTGATTTTTCACTTTAAGGGCTTGCTGCATTACATTTTTAGAAGAACTTAGCTTTCTTTAATTTTTATGTGGATGTTATTTCTCCCGTTGCATCTAGTTCTTCAAAATATGAAAATGTTGACAATAGTTCGGAGATGGTTGTGAGTGCTAGAAACAGTTATTTGAAAGATGGTAAAGAGGTTCCAACTGCTTTGTTTTCTGATGGTTGAGAGGATATTTTCGAAGATAGAAATCATCTCTTCCATGGTGGTGTTGAAGCCTTTCGCATAACATGTGAATTGTTTGAGGACTGGCTATGTGGTGGAAAAAAAGAAGAATGAATCTTCGTGATTGACGACCAAATGCGGCAATGACGGTTGCTCTTGGATGCTTCACGCTATTGCTAGTAACAAGACTTTTGATATTTTTAAGGTAAAGAAATATATGGGGAGGCAGACTTATAATGCTGATTATAGATTGAGGAGTCCGACGGTTTCAAGCACAACCATCTCATAAAGATTTTAGAGATCATGGACTATATTAAAGTTAGTGGGAGGCTCAACATCAAGTATCAACACGCGTACCATGTACTAGATTTGTCGTATTAAATGATTTTTGGAGATGATGAAAAGTCCTACACTGATCTTTTGTGGTGGGTAAATGTTGTTTGGGCCCTGGTTCATATATTTATTTTGAATACAACGACGCAACAAATTGATTTAATAGACTTTTCATTTTATTTGGATCTTATAAAGAGGGTTATAAACTTTATTGTCCGGTGATCCTTTGCAACGCTACATTTCTTATTGAGACTTTTTATGAGTTCTCATGGTCGCGACATGTTTTAACGGAAATTAAGGTAATTGTTTTGTTTAGTACATTTTAATGTATA
>NW_020620282.1:0-365 GCF_003573695.1 Papaver somniferum
AATTGATTTCTGAGACTAAATTGTAAACTAGAAAAACTCATCTTTAACAGAAAAAGTTTGAGAAATGTATTGTAATTACAATTAATATGTTCTAAGGAAATACGTCTAGTAATTTCTATGTACGTTGATTCAAGAAAATATGAAGGAAGTCAAATTTCACAATAGAAGAAGGATGAAATACCTTGCAGAACTAATCCAAATCCTAACAAATTTCATCTATCTTGAATCAAATAGAAATACAAAGCAAACACAAAAAGAAAGAGTTCATAAAAATGTTGAATTTAATATATGTTAACTCAAAAAAGTTTACACATTTCGTTATAAGTCAGAAATTTATTTCTGAGATTAAATTGTAAACTAGATAA
>NW_020620283.1:0-634 GCF_003573695.1 Papaver somniferum
AATTCGCAGGGTGATAAAGATGTTAATAAACCTCTCAAGAAATCTCGCCACCTTAAAACTGTTCCAACTTCTGTTCCCTTCCACTTACTCATCTCTTCTAAATCTCCTGCGACATCTTCGCAAGATAAACCTTTATCTCCAATTCGCGAAAAAGCTGCCTCAGACTTCATTTCTTCAGCTGACCTTTCAATAACTGAAACCCCCCTTGTTGATCCTTCTGTGAATGAAACCTCTTCTCTTCCCATTGAGAATGTTTCTCAACCTTTTATCTCTATCAGTTCTCTACCTAAGTCTCTTCCTATTTCGAAAGAAACCGTGGAAGGGATAAATATTGCCTTCAAAGTTTTATCTGAAGTTCTGGATGATGCCAAGAAGTATTCTATTGATCCTGTCAAGTCTAATGTTTGCGAAATTCTGAGCAAGCATTTGGGTTCTGACAGAGCTGCTTCGCAGAAAGCTTTGGAAAAAGAATGTAATGCTCTTCGTCTCGAAAATCAGAAGCTTCATAATGTTTTGCTGGATCGTGACAATCTTCGCAAGAAGAATGATGAATTGAGAGGTATGATTTTCTTATCTGTGTCTTTAATTTGTCTTTTTAATGGTTTTATCCTTCCCATATTTAATTATCCTTGAA
>NW_020620284.1:0-642 GCF_003573695.1 Papaver somniferum
ATGGTGATTTCGCCTTTCAAATGAAAATAAGGAATAAGGTGTCGAGGGAATTTCTTGAAGATTTATCGATTTGATATAAGTAAGAGAATAAATAACAATATCTGAAAAAACGGGGGTCTAGCAACCACACCCAATATTTCGTTTGGGAAATCTGTATAGACGAATCCAATATAATTCTGAGAGCACCAACTAATAAAGCCAGCTCTTATCAATAATTATATCCAAGAGTTGTATCTCTGTTTCTCAATGTAAATAGCAAATCAAACAGATAGAATCCGTGAGCCTGATTATTATGAGAAACAACTTGAACGGTACCAAAAACCAATGTTCAAGTGTCAATCAATTTGTATCAACAACCAAAGGTTGAATTAGCTAATTGATTGAACTACGCACAACCTATGATATTTCAATTATATAAAAAATATAACGTGGAAGAAATAACACAGACACCATAAGTTTTGTTAACGAGGAAATCGCAAAAGTAGAAAAACCTCGGGACCTAGTCCAGATTTGAACACCATACTGTATTAGGTCGCTACAGACTCTATCCTACTACAAGTTACCTTCGGACTGGAATGTATTTGAGCCCTAACCAATCTCACAATGATCAAGGTACAGTTGCATTTCTTACGCCTCTGAATC
>NW_020620285.1:0-854 GCF_003573695.1 Papaver somniferum
TGACCTATGAAGTTTATAACAATGAAATATTTCATCATAAATATATCGTCTATCTTCGAAGGTTCCTCAAAACACACGCTTTGATTTTTCGAAAAAAACAGCAATTCATGCAACTTGCATACATAAACTCTCAAGGATTTTATTTAATGAAAACAAACTCATGAAAATAAAATATATCATCATATTTTGCACAATATATGTCATGGCTGCATATATATATATATATAAAACTATTTTCCCTTCGTATGTCTTTAAAACGAAGGTTTATTTCAAAATACTGTGAAAGCTCACATCTCATACATATGATAAAGTTTTGTATTTACATGAAATCTCATAAGCAAAATTTTATCACTGGACACAAGTTCATCATATGAATTTCCCTTCGAGTCGTCGTAATTTGCCTTTAAAACGAAGGATTATTTCGATTTCGTGAAAATGTACTCCTTTTATGATAAAACCGTGGTACACATGAAAGATCATACACTAAGTTTTATCACTGGACCTAAATTTCATATATTAAAAAAAAATCTCTCCTAAATCAGGGATTATAGTTAGTTTTCAAAACTAACGATCGAACGAACATACATTTTCAAAAACTAGGGTTTTCATAAAACTCATACCAATATATACACACATGTATATGGTTTCATCATGATCAAAACATGAATAACACATGAAGGTCACAACATCAGCAAACATAAAAAAAACGCAGGCACCTGGTCGGCCGGAAGTTGGCCGGCGGCAACGACGACTGGCGGCGACGGCGACGGCGATCAGGTGGCGGCGGAACTTCAAGCTTCTCCTGCTGGCGTGAAGGAGGAGAGGTGATGGAGATATGGACGTGGAAAAAAAAA
>NW_020620286.1:0-854 GCF_003573695.1 Papaver somniferum
TGACCTATGAAGTTTATAACAATGAAATATTTCATCATAAATATATCGTCTATCTTCGAAGGTTCCTCAAAACACACGCTTTGATTTTTCGAAAAAAACAGCAATTCATGCAACTTGCATACATAAACTCTCAAGGATTTTATTTAATGAAAACAAACTCATGAAAATAAAATATATCATCATATTTTGCACAATATATGTCATGGCTGCATATATATATATATATAAAACTATTTTTCCTTCGTATGTCTTTAAAACGAAGGTTTATTTCAAAATACTGTGAAAGATCACATCTCATACATATGATAAAGTTTTGTATTTACATGAAATCTCATAAGCAAAATTTTATCACTGGACACAAGTTCATCATATGAATTTCCCTTCGAGTCGTCGTAATTTGCCTTTAAAACGAAGGATTATTTCGATTTCGTGAAAATGTACTCCTTTTATGATAAAACCGTGGTACACATGAAAGATCATACACTAAGTTTTATCACTGGACCTAAATTTCATATATTAAAAAAAAATCTCTCCTAAATCAGGGATTATAGTTAGTTTTCAAAACTAACGATCGAACGAACATACATTTTCAAAAACTAGGGTTTTCATAAAACTCATACCAATATATACACACATGTATATGGTTTCATCATGATCAAAACATGAATAACACATGAAGGTCACAACATCAGCAAACATAAAAAAAACGCAGGCACCTGGTCGGCCGGAAGTTGGCCGGCGGCAACGACGACTGGCGGCGACGGCGACGGCGATCAGGTGGCGGCGGAACTTCAAGCTTCTCCTGCTGGCGTGAAGGAGGAGAGGTGATGGAGATATGGACGTGGAAAAAAAAA
>NW_020620287.1:0-660 GCF_003573695.1 Papaver somniferum
CAAAATAATTCTCCCCCCTTTTGTCAATATAAATTGGCAAAGGTACGAAAACTAGCGGGATCATAATAAAATTCTCAAAGAGATTATTCATGACTAAAAGAGAATATATCAACTTGGTTTCGATGATTTCACATAGTCGAAACTTAATGTATTCATCAAGGAGTTTATAAAGATACAAGATAACTCCTACAATATTCCACAACTACAATCCCCATAGAAGTGGGTCGTGGAAAGATGAATACTTATGGAGCCATACACTACTTTCACATAGAAGTGGATCGTGGAAAGATCAATACTGCAGAATATTCAAAAGTTCATTCTATCTTTTATCAATATTTGCATAAAGACATAATAGACTTAACTTTTGACATATGAGATAATCATAGTTCACGGACATAAACACACATATCCCATAAAAATTTTGCAATATAAAAAACCATAAGGATTAATACTGCAAAATAATCTTCCAAATAACTTAGAATTTAAATAAATAAATCTAAAACATTGCAAGATGAAAATCGTTGGAAATATCTATGTGTAATCATAATATTTGTTATTCCAAACCCTAGTTATCCTTCTTAAAATACAAGAATAAATTCTCATAAGAAGTTTCCTAGACAAAAATAAAATAAATAAATAAATCCTAAGAAGAACAAAACT
>NW_020620288.1:0-335 GCF_003573695.1 Papaver somniferum
TGTGTTGGAGCACAACTTGTTGCTCGGCCCCCCGCCAACTTTTGTAAATAAATACGTGTCTTTGTGAATAATTGTTAAAACAATCAATATTTAATTTAATTAGTTCACTAACACGGACCACGGTAGGGAAATCTCTCTAAATCATTTTCCAAACACGTTACGAGCGTTCCAGAGAAATAAGGCTGACTTATCTGACTGCCATAATAACTATGGATTTACATAAAATGGAAAAAAATTAATTAATACAATAATGATTAATTTGAAAAATGAATAGGGTCATTTACATGGATTCATTTGTTCAATACAATAATGGTTAGTTTGAAGGTTTAAGGAAA
>NW_020620289.1:0-340 GCF_003573695.1 Papaver somniferum
CAACTTTGGAACTTTGAGAACAGTGGGCTTAAAATCTTTGAAAATCTATCAAGTTTTCCAATTTCAAAAACTCCTGTTGGGCTCCTCACTTTCCAAATAACCTGTTGGGCCTCCTGAAGCCTACTGGGCTATGCTTTGGGACATGTTAAAATACCAACTGGGCCTGTTCAAAACTTCCTTTTGGGCTGCACAATTCTCCCACCAATGTGGGCTTGCTCCTAACAACAAAACCAAATTTTTCTCCCAACTCAAAACCAAATTCTTGCTCCACCAATGTGGGCTTGCTCCCAATTTTAAAACCAAAGTTTTTCTCCCAATATTAAAAACCAAATTTTTCTTT